>NC_057687.1:9616529-9624029 GCF_014466175.1 Vespula pensylvanica | reverse complement strand
ACACACACACACGTTCCTCTTTCTTTCTTCATAACTAAAGATTCTAATCTTTTAGCTTTTTCTCGAATTTTCGTTGTAATAAAATTTCCTATAATAATTGATCATCTAATTACGTCAATTTCCAAGAATTTGCGATAAAAAATTACGATTTTAACACGTACATACATACAGACATATATGAAGATGTATGTATATGTATGTATATGTGTGGTATTTGACAATTGGATAACATAAATATATGAATAATATGTTTGTGTTATATTGTACGTGTATAGGTGTCTATATAAGAAACTTTTTTGTGAAAATTGTTTATAACAAATTGTTTATAACAAATTATTAATTATTAACTATCTGATAAGAAGACAGAGAAATAATTATCTTTCGTAATTTTAATTTTTGATAAAAGTTGATAGAAAAATTATTTACGACAAATTGTTTATAACAAATTGTTTATAACAAATTATTAAACAATTGTTATCGGTATAATGAGAGGATAGAAAAATATTTGTCCTTTTAAATGTTAAATTAAAAGAAAAAAGGAAAGAAATCAGTATGACGATTATTTGTATGAAATTATTTATAAAAAATTGTTAATTTATTATTATTAACATTTTAACAAGATGTAACATGAATTATCCTTTAAAATGGTGTTTTTTTTATTTTTCTACGACTTTTCGTTCCAGAGATATTTGCATGTAAATATCAGATATTTACATTAATTTTTTAATTTGACCTATACATATAATTTTTTAATTCATTGATACAGTGACCTATATAAATTCTTAGAAAAGCACGTGTTTGATCAGCTGATTATCGTAGTAAACACTTTTTTCGTTACTACTACTATTACTACTTTTATTACGCTTACTACGTTTACTACGATACACAGGTATAAATGAATTTTGAATGACAATATTTAAAAAGCGATATCTTCGGAACTAGACATCGTAGAGACATAAAATAAATACCATTTTAAAGAGGAGAACATTCTTTATTTATTTATTCATTCGGATATTATCGTTATAATAGGATCGATTTCATCGATATCTCGAAAATATGTATATCTACCACAACTATAGATACATTTAATTGATCTTAAAAATTGATCTATTAAAAATTAAATTTCTTATATCGTTGTATAACAATAATAATAATAATAATAATAATAATAATAATATGACACCATCATAGAAAAAAATAAAGAAAGAAAAGGTTAATACATTTGTATGAAATGATACACGACATAAGTACGATATTCAATATCTTAAAATAAAATGTTCAATGATATCGAATAATTAATCGGAATAGTTAGGTAAGATGGATGAATGATCGATATCATGCGTGGAATTTCGATGATTGTATGTGTACTAGGATACAGCAAGCCAAGATTGGAATGTCCAAAGGATGTCGTAGCAGAGTTACCACCAGGACGAGACGAAGCCTTCGTGACGTTCGATCAGCCCTCGACCGATCTCGATTGGTTTCGTTATGTACGATCGAAACCTTCCTGGGGTACTAGATTGGAAGCCAACTTGAAAATTGGTACACACGAAGTTAACTTTTTCGCGAGACACCCGGTATCGAAGAAACAAGCAAGTTGCGTTTTACGTATCATCGTGAAAGGTAAGTTATTTATTTATCATCTTCCTTGTAATTATTTATTAATTCTTTTTATTTAAAAACTAACTAGATAAACATGAAATTTTATATCTATAGTTGAAAGATCATCGAAATAATTTTGTTCTTATTTGAAAATGATAATTATGTATGACAAAATTATGAACGAATTTATTTAATTATTTATTTATTCGTTCATTCGTAAATGACGAACATTCATTCAATATTTTTTCAATATCGTCATATTATTTGTAACGACTATTATTTTCTTTTTCTTTTTAATTAAGATAATAGCCCCGTCTAATTCGTACTCGCGAATTTTGTGTTATGTTCAGTAATTGATCGGTCACGTATGTTTTACCGATTACACGACTAATTCCGGTTGGAATGAAACGTTAAGATATAAGAAAATATAATTAGGATTATTCGAGTTAATTCAGTAAAATTGGTACAAAGCGTGGGATAACGAAACGAATTATGTATGTCGAAATAGTTTAGGATCAAAGGACGGGTTAAAAAAAAACGATGACGTGGAATTACAAGGTATACGCGTGTATACGCTATTCATACCTTCGTTCTCTATTATTTTACGACGTTATACATACGTTGTACATGCACGCACATACACACAGAGAAATTTTCAATTCACGTTATGTTGAACAATAAACGCTACGGATTGATAGTCAGAAATGTGATGAAATATTTCTTTCGTATAGGTATGCACGCGCTGCATAGTAGTCGTCGTTTGTTAAGCATAGATACAATAATGAAAAAATTCCAAAAGAAAGAAAAAAAAAAAAAAAACAAAAAAAAAATAAAGAAAGGAAAGAATAAAAATGAAGAAGAGAAAGAATCCGTCGTAATAAAGAGCCAACTCTCTATGTATTCGAATTTTTTTGTAATCTCGTCTGTTTTAACGAAGATGTCGACGAATGCGTACGAAGATTTTTTTTTTTCTTATCAACTTTCGATATAAAACGTTATTTCTAATTCATATAAAACTCGCATCTAAAAGGATACGTCCGAATAATAAAAAATTCCACTCGCTTACACTACTCTCGAATATTTTTGTTGTTCGAATATTTTTGATGAAAACTCTCGTTCGACGACAAATGAAGAAAAAAAAAAAAAATAGAGAAAGGAAAGAAAAAAAAAGAAGTGAAGAAGAGAAAAATTCGAAGAGAAGGAATAAAGAGTCAACTCGTACGTATTCGAATTTTTTATTATCTATTGTTTCAACGAGCACACCGACACATACACATAAATTTTTGTTAATGGATTTTCGATATAACACATTACTTCTAATCGATATAAAATTCGGGTCTAAAAGGATCCGTCGGAATAATGAAATATTCAGCTCGCTTACACTACTCTCGAAAATTTTTTGTTGTTGAAATCTCTCGTTCGATAAAAGGAAAAAAAAAGAAAAGAAAGAGGGAGAGAGAGAGAGAGAGAGAGAGAGAGAGAGAGAGAGACGAAAAACGAAGAGGAGAAAGAATCCATCGCAATAAAAAAAGGGGCAACTCGTATGTATTCGAATTTTTTGTAATCTCTGTCTTGTTTTTTCTTTTTTTTTTTTTGTAATGGACTTTCGACATAACACATTACTTCTAATCGATATAAAATTCGGGTCTAAAAGGATCCGTCGGAATAATAAAATATTCACCTCGCTTATACCACTCCCCCGAATATTTTCGTTGTTGCAATCTCTCGTTCGACGAGAGAAAAGAGAGAAAAAGAAAGAAAGAACAAAGAAGAAAAGAAGAAAAAGGAACAAAGAGAAAGAGAGAGAGAGAGAGAGAGAGAAAAGAGGAAAAAAACGTAAAAAAAAAAAAAAGTGTCGAACGTTATTTTAAAAGACTTAATAATAATACAAGTATACGCGTACGTAAGTATCTCGTGTCTACGTGTGTGTACGCGTACGGTGTCTCCTTAAGACGGAGAATAGAATGCGTGCACCGGTGCATGCACCCGTGCCGTGATATGCAAATTCGCGAGGACTCGAGAATGGTAAAGTTACTATGTAAGGGTGGATGTTCATCCTCAAAGAAGAGACCAACCCCCTTAATCTCGGCCACCGAACGCTTTCAAAAGGATTTAATTAAATGCGTTTCTAGAACATGCCTCGGCACAATGCCGGATACGAACGAACAAACGATGAGAGGAAGATGGGGGAACAGAGAAGGTTTGTAGGGGGAGGGAGAGGGTGGGGAGAGGATGAGAGGGATGACGGGAAGGGGATAAGCATTGCTCGACCGCGAATCGGATAATTCGATGAGTCTAAGCAAACGCGCTCGACCAACTCGACGTGGCCGGATGTTAGATTTCCTCGAGGAATTTCTACTTCCCCCTCCCATCTTCTCTTACCCTTTCGTTCTATCATTTTCAATCTTCTCTCTCTCTCTCTCTCTCTTTCTCTCTATTTCGGCCTCTTTCTCACTATCTATCTGTCTATCCATCTATCTCTATCTCTATTTCTATGTCTATCTCTCTTGCTATCGTAAAAATATATAACGGCTGGTGTGAGTAGATTTAAAAGTACATAGGTAACTATCCTGAGCTTGTAGGAGCTTCAAAAAATCTTTTTCTGAAAAATTCTGTTTACATCGCATCAATCCAATCTCCCGATCCAATTATTTCTACATGTATATGTGTATATATGTATCTCATCACAAGGAAGGAAAAGGATATTTCGAATTTTCTCGAAACGAAGAAAAAAGAATAAAAGGAAAAAAGAAAAGAAGAAAGTAGAAAGAAAAATATAGATATACAAGCATTTTTTATAAATACATCTAGTAGCTATGGGAGAACAAAAAATGCAGAAGAAAATGAAAAATAAAATAAAACAGAAAATAGAGAAACAAAAAGAAATAGTGGGATAGAACGAATAGTACGATTGTTAGGAACTCTCGAATATTAGAAAAGTGACGGTAGATGGATGAATAAGGTTTAAACCGAGTTTATCCTCGAGAGGGCAAATAGAATGTGCTTACCTCTTCGTCTCGCTTTGTATCGTTTCAAAGGGGGCATATAATGTCTACGCTTAGTAACGAGAATGCAAGAGATGCGGTCGACGCATGCAAATTTCCTCTCCCATTCTATCTCTCTCTCTCTCTCTCTCTCTCTCTCTCTCTCTCTCTCTCTCTTTCCCTTCCTCTCTTTCAAAGTAGTTACTCTTGGTGAGCTCTGCGATTTAATTAAATACGTCACCGGGTGGATACGGTTCGCCGCAACGAAGACCAGCGATCCTCCTCAAGCTACGATTTAGATAATTCGACGAGTCTAACTAAACGCTCCATTAATTTTCAGTACCTTCTCTCTCTCTCTCTCTTTCTCTTTCTCTTTCTCTTTCTGTCTCTCTCTTTCTTTCTTTCTTTCTCTCTTTATTTCTTCTTTCTCTTTCTTTCTTCTTTCTTCTTTTTTCTTCCTAACACCAGTTAATTATTTTCTTAGATACTACAGCGAAAAAAAAATGTACTCTTTAATTGTTATCCACACATTTCTTTTTTTATGTTAAAACCATGACACCGTATCATACTTACGAGAAATAGAAAAAAAAAATATGTCAAGAGAAAGTAGACAAATTTATTACGAAATGTGTAATGTGCATATTTTTGAAATATAAGAGATGACTTATAAAGAGTCGATTGTTTCGTTTTAAAGAGATCCTTCTCTTCGAATATACGCAGAGTATATGAATAATCGATTGAATATACGAATTATTAGAATATATGAAGAATCGATCGAACGCATCTATGTTACGAACGATAATGTTGATTTTCGTTTTTTTTAAATTACATTAAAACATCGACATTTTTTAACGAGTATTTGTCGAATTTTGTTGAAAGATATTATTCTTTATTTATCGATAATTTTATTTTCTCCCTATGAAAAAAAAAAAAAAAAGAAAAAATTCAAGCAACTGCATGCATGATATGTAAAGCATTGAAAAATACGTTAACGCTTGTTTAATGTTCGTAAACTTTATTGTATTACGTGATGTATATATACATACAGAAACGTATACATACATACATACATACATACATACATTTATATATATATATATATATATATATATTTCATTATTTGAAAATATAATTAAATTCTCAATATAATGATATCGTTGTTACGAACGTTTAGATTATTTTCAAATGTTTTCACATACGTAATAATTCCGTTGGAAAATAGAACTTTTCCATTAAATCTTTTTCCTTTATTGGGAAACTAATGCGAACAAACCAATTAAACGTCTCTAAACCCAACATTCGGCAGCGACCAATCACAAACGAAGGAAAGTTCTCGGTGCAACGAGACGAGGAAGCTTTTCCACGCTTCGTTTGATCGCGCCGACGACGAATTTCCACAAAGCCTCTGCGTTGCTACTGCTATTCGTCGTTCCGAGTAGTACGAAAGTTTAAGCGCTAAGGAGCCTCGTTAGAGCCACGAACGAACGGAACGACCGTGATAAGTATGGACCGGTTGCTCGCGGCCGTCACGAGATACGCCAAGCGAATTATTATAGTTAGTGTGTGCCCGCGAAAATGAGACTTTTAGAGAAGAAAAAAGCAAAAATGAAAAGAAGAAAAAGAGAAAAAAAAGAAAGTTTTCTCTTATTGTCCTCGTTTTATCTTTTTTCTTTTTCTCTTTTTTTTCTTCTTTCTTTTTCTTCTTTTTTTTTTTTTCATTGCGACGTTCTCCTTTACGCGTTAGAAAATTTCGAACAAATTCGAAAAGAATCGTGTAATGTTTTCGATGTATTTCGATGATATTATTTATTTATTTATTTATTTATTTGTCTTTTTCTTCTTTTCTTTCCCAATTACAAAGATTAATTTTCTGATAACGTCAGAGCAATCATCTTTTATGTCAACAAAATTTCGTTTCGACGAATTCGTAAATAATATTCAATGAATCGTACAACTTTTTTGATGTATTTTTATTTCTGACTGAGTTATTCTTTGTTTGTTTATTTATTTATTTATTTATTTATTTATTTATCTGTTTCTTCCTTTTTTTGAATTACAGAGAGTAATTTTCTATGACGTCACATTGATTCTCTCCCACGTTAAAAAATTTCGTACATATCTACAAATTTGAAGATAATTTTTAAAGAATCGTATATCATTCCTTTATCTTTTTCTTTTCTTTTCAACGATTAAAATATATACGATCTCGATGTGATTTTAACGATATTTTTTCTTCTCTTTTTTTTTTTTTGTTTGGAATTACAGAAGGCGAAGCACCAAAAGTGAAAGACTGTCCAAACAATATCGATGTGACCGGAAAAAATGGTACGTCGATAACATGGACGGAGCCAATTTTCACGGACAACGTGAAAGTCACACGTATCAGCAGCAACGAGGTAATAAATTACAAAAATTAATATTATGATATTGTAGACATTTTTATAATAATAATAATAATTATTCTTATTATTATTATAAATCGTTCGGCGAGTTTAAGGATGCGTCATAAGAAGAAAAATAGTATAATTATGCGGTTAATAATATGGGGAACATCGTAAATTTTCCGATGACATTTAACGAAAATTTATTTCGAACCCTTTAACCGCATTCTAAGGACGAGCCAATTAACGTGGCTAATGAAGATTATCGTTCGCGCCATTTTCGTGAGCGATAAAAATTAATTAAGGACGAACGGAAGGACCAGAACAACGTTGAACGGAACGTTCCGAGTTAATCTCAAAGGACGAAAGAATAAAAGAAAAAAAAAAAGAAAACGAAATATATATATATTTATAAATGTGTGTGTGTGTGTGGGTGAAAAAGATCAGAAAAGAATGGAGAAAAACGAAGTAAACGAGAAAGAGAGAGAGGGAATGAGAGAGAGAAAGAGAGAGAGAGAGAGAGAGAGAGAGGG
>NC_057687.1:9562128-9609628 GCF_014466175.1 Vespula pensylvanica | reverse complement strand
GTACCTAATTATTTATTAATATAAGGGAACGAGATTGTGTCCATTCATCGAGATAACTCTCGAAAAAAAATAAAAAACGAAAAAACCAAAAAAAAAAAAAATAATGAAAAATGAAAATAATAAAAAATCTTCGAACCGGACAATAGATTTTCATACTTTCGATGTCCGAAGTCAATATACCTACATACAATATGTACGTACACGTTCCGTCGTAATTTTATTCTCTCGTTTATGTACCAAGCCAAAACCAAACCAAACTAAACCAAAAAAAAAAAAAAAAAAAAAAACAGAAAAAAGAGAAAAAAGAGGAAAGAGACAAAAATAAAAATAAAGTAGAAAAATATAAAAAAAAAAAAGAGAGAAAGCAAAACAGTAAATAAATAAATAATTATTAAAACGGGATGATCGAGAAAAACGAGTAAAAACAAAAAGGAAAAAAATAAAAAAAAAAAAGGGAAAAAAAAGAAAAGAGAAAAAAAAGGACGACTCGGCGGCGATCAATGGTTCTAACGAATCTTCTAGGTGAGATGTTGCGCTAGAAACTCTAGTTAGCTTAAATATTAAGATGTAATCTGTGAAAAGAAGGAAACGATACCTAAATGTGTAAATGAACATTTTGTTTATTATTTATTAATACCCCTCCCTAACGATCGCATCATATCATTGTTACAATTAAACGAACAGGCACGTAATAAATATGCCATCGTATCGGCATTACTATGAATGTATAAAATTTATCTATATCGAATATACGTATATATAATATATATGTATATTACAAGGAAAAACAAAAATAGCAACTTTCGTAATGATTTTTCGCTCACCTACATACATACATACATACATATATATATATATATATATATATATATCTCCTTAGAATAAAAATGGCAGTAAAGTAAATAAAGGCAAGTATTATTTACGAAAATTTTTGATATGCTACGTGACATCATATAGAAATTTATCCGATCGTAATAAAATAGTACGAAACGAACGAATTTTCTTTTAAACTAAAAGAATAGGAATCTAACGATAGAAGAGAGATAGAAAGAAAGAAAGAAAGAAAGAAAAAGAAAAAGAAATAACTTAGAACATAACGTACATACGTGACATGATGATAACGCAGGAGAGAGAAAGAGAGAAAGAGAGAAAGAGAGAAAAATACGACTCGTAACTGCAACATGACATGACAACAACTGATTTTCATTCGCTTCTCGGAGTTGCGAACAATAAAAAAAAAAAGAAAGAAAGAAAGAAAGAGAAAACTCACGTAATAAAAATAAAAACGAAAGCTAGCGTTATGAAACGTTTATAGCAGTTTTTTCTCTCCTCTCTCTCTCTCTCTCTCTTTCTATTATAATATTTCTTTCTTTTTACATCTCTCTTTTTACATCATCCAATTAATGTCGATGAACGGAAACTCGTCGTTAATATTTCGTAGTACAACTACCGAATTTAATTCCTCGACTCGTCGAATAGTACAACGAGAAGGAGATAGAGAGAAAAAGGGAGACAGGAGAAAAAAGAGAAAGAAAAAGATAGATAGATAGATAGATAGATATATAGATCGAGATATATAGAAACTCTTTCATGTGCAACATCTACGTCGTGGAAATATTCTCGTATCGACTCGAGCTCTCGGATAATGAGGAAACGATGCAAAGTGACCGTTCCTCGTCGAACGTTCCTCCTCCTCCCCCCCATCCAAGTGGTGCCTCTGCAACAGCTGTTGCCTCTGCTCCAAATAGTAATCCCGTTCCCTCGGCTGCTGTCGATCTGAAAATACAAACGAGTTAACCTCACGAAGGACGATCGAGCGTTAATCATCGACCTCTTTCCCTCCTCTTTTCATCTCCACCACTTTCTTCCACCACCTTTTCATTTTCCTTTACCGACAACTCTCGTACGACGTTCTATATTATTATTTACCTAAAGCATCTGTTTTGTAATTGGAAACTTTGTACCTTTAGAGAAACTTTTGAAAACTTTACGGTAAGTATCGGTAACTTATTATTATTGGCTTTTAATTTTCAATAGGGTTCTATCCTTCTTCTTCTTCTTCTTCTTCTTTTTTCTTCTTTTTTTCTTCTTTTCTTCTTTTTTTCTTCTTCTCTTTTCTTTTTTTTTTGTTCTTTTTTCTTTTTTTATTTGTGTTTGTTCGTTTTTTTTTTTTTTTTTTTTTTTTTTTTTTTCATTGACAAACGAAATCGATTAATTCCTTGAAACTGTATTACATCGCGATAGGATAAAGGTTCTTCTTATTTTTTTCTCTTCTTCCTTTTTCTGAATGAAAGTTTTCTTTTTACAAGCAGGGAGAAGCGGTGCTTTTATTTTGATCTTAGTTTAATGAGTTGATAAGAAACCCGACAAATTTAAATTAACTTAATTTTTTAAGAATTTTTATAACTTCCTTCTTTTTCTTTCTTACTTTTCATTTTCTCTTTCTTTTTTTCTTCTTTTCCCCAGACAGAAATTAATTGAGATTAATTAATCGGGGTTTCTTTTTTTTTGTTCTCCTACTTTTTTCTTTTCTTTTCTTTCTTTTTTTGCGAAAGGATAATTGGGATAATAATCAGGTGTTTTTCGCTCTTACTTTTCTTTTTTTTCTTTCTCTTTTGTTTTTTTTTTTTCTATTAAAAGAAACACGTTAAATAGGAGAATTTACAAAGGAGAAGATTTAGTGACTGTTATCATCGGACACTTTGGAGGAGACCTAAGAATAGCCAAGAGTTGGACGTCGTCGACAACGATTAACGTAAAAGCAGTTCAATTTACCTAACTGCTCTTCGTCTTATTCCGAAGTGGTTCGACCCATTTTTCTCGTTTCACAGAGTCTCATTTCCAAGCATTTACGAAGACTCGAAAGAATTACATAGATATCGTCGATGTGCTAAGTCATAAAATATTTCAAAGGAGCTCGTAATAAAAATCATTGAGTTTCTTTTCCTCTTTTTCTTTTTTTCTTCTTTTTCTGATTTTTTTTTCTTTTCTTCACTCGAATCTTAAGGCAATTCGAGATAAATTCAGCGAACGGGATTTGATATTTAATCGAGTCGCGAAAACGAGGACACTGAGACCACACGCACGAATATCTTCCATCGATTTATCTACTTCGTATGTTACATATACGTGTGTGTCTATGTACATACTTATATATATATAAGTGTACCTATATATATATGTATGTATATATATATATGTATATATATATATATATATAAGTATATGTATTTGCCATCTCGTGAACTTTGCGAATCTAGGACGGAATGCTGGGGCACGTGTCGTCAGGGGCCAAGTCTCTGGAATGTTTTCCCAGATGCTCTCTTATATGTATGTATAAGATATCTATGTATGTATATATGTATATGTATGTCATCCTGGTAGCTCACTCAACCAAGTTTTACCTCCACGTGATCCAGTTAAAAGCCGATTACAATTTTCAATGAGCTTTATCGTCGTTAAATCACTTGACGGCGTTGGTCCCATTGAAAGATGTCGGTGCCCGATAAAGAGATTCTACAATATATCGTAGCTTACACCTTCGATTGGATCGAATTTTGAAAGAAAAAGAAGAAGGAGAAGCTTGAAAAAGCTTTTAGATATATTCACGTAGTACTTATTCGAGAAGAAGAAGAAGAAGAAGAAGAAGAAAAAGAAAAAGAAGATATCGTTATTGATCACGATTCGATTTCGAGTGAAAGAGAAAAAAAAATGTCCCTAGCATCGTCTATGATAAATTCCGAGTCTATGTGAATTTATTAAATTAGTAGTTTGAGATCGTTTGATTAAATTTCAAGGATATTACTTTCTTTTATCGAAAATTCACGTTTCCTTTCTAAATCGAATTCTAAATAATATAAATGTTTTGTTACGATTCATACTATTTTTTAATTTTAGTTAGAAATCGTTTAAAAATCGTTTCTGAATTAGAAAAGAAAGAAACAGGGAAAAGAATACTCTTCGTTTACGATAAATTTGATCGATCAAAATTTCATTAATATCATACTAATTGGAAATTGTTTGATTGAATTTATAAATCGTCTTTTCATAATCGAGAAACGTTTTTTCGCACGATCGATTTTAAAATTCAAAAAAAAAGAAAAAAAAGAAAGGAAGAGAGCACTTACGATCTATGATAAATTTGATCAATGGTAATTTTGTTAATATTAATATGAAATCTGCTTAATCGAATTTGACATTTCTATATATATATATATATATATTTATTTATTTATTTATTTATTTTGTATTCGAAAATCGTTTCATCGCGATCGTCTTTGAATAAGAAAAAAAAAAAGAAAAGAAAAAAAAAATCACGATCTACGATAAATACGATCAATATAAATTTTATTAATACCATTAATACTAAGTAGTGATTAATTTATATGCGTCGAAATTCGAATTGGTTTGGATTAAAATGAAGTGTCCTCTCGAGTAAGAGACTAAGAAAAAACTGTTGGAAGTTGTGTGTTAATGGAACGATCATATAAACCATGAACAACTATCTCTCTCTCTTTCTGCGCTATGTGAGAACGAGAGGATAGTTGAAGTTCGCGGCTCTTCTTTATACACCCTAATTGTAAGTGGCTGTCGTCATCCCTGGGTTGAGTCTTCTCACGAGTTATAAAAGCGATACAAAGAAGGCCAAAGAGTGACGAGTTTTGCAAATTATACTTTTTTCTTCCTTTTTTTTTCTAAGATCTTTACGTATATTCATATCTTAATAAAAAAGAAAAAAAAAAAAGAAAAAAGAAAAGATTTATTTACCGATAATAAAACACGTTATATTATTATAAAACGTATCACTGGTAACATATGCGAATGTATATATACACGCATACATATTTATATGTGTGTGTATGTGTATAAAGAAAAAAATATTGTAGCGAAACACTGTAATGTATACTACAAATGATAGTAATTAAAATGAACTATATAATTAACTATTACAACAATTCGAATTCATGTTGATCAATTTTTATTTTATCTATACCCATTAATATAGATTATCATTTTAAAAAGATAGAAATTTTTATAATTTATTATTTTAATAGCAATTTCGAATTCCATCTCTTTCTCTTTCTCTGTCTCTCTTTGTCTGTTTCTGTCTGTTTCTCCGTCTTTCTCTCTCTCTACCATCGTAGTTACCATCTCTGTCTTCTACAGTGCTACCTCGTTCATCTCCTTGACTTCGTCGTCGTCTTCGTCTTCGTCGTTGTCGTTGTCGTTGTCGTTGTCGTTGTCGTTGTCGTTGTCGTAGCTGCCCTCGTTTCCTTTTATGCATTATTAATAGTGCACTGTTAACTGAGCTCTTCTCTATCTCTTTCTCTTTCTCTCTCTTTCACTCTCTCCCTCTCTCTTTCTCTTTCTTACTCTTCCTATTTCTATCTTCTATCTTCTATCTTCTCTTCTTACTCTTCGTTGTGTAGTTACGTTCACATAAATCACCGAAGAAACGACGTACAGTCGAACTCTCGTCCTCGATCGTAAATCAATGATCATAACGATCGCGAGAATCATTGAGCATCGAATCAACGTCGATGAAAAGAAAAAGAAGAAAGAGAAAGAGAAGGAGAGAAAGAAAGAAAGAGAGAGAGAAAGAGAGAGAGAGAGAGAAGGAGAATGTGTGTGTGTGTGTGTCATAAAAATTCTTCGAACGTAGAAGCTGGTTAACATCTACTATGATCCCGTAAATCTTTTTCGTTTCTAAAGAGAACTCGATGAAAAGATAGGAAAATATTATCTATTTATAAAAGAACAAGTGTTTCCAAATTTGAAGTATAGAAATCCAAACGAATCCGCTATTTCTCTACGAGGATGAAAATAAAAAAAAGAAAAGAAAAGGAGAAAAATAAAACGAAAAGAATGTACGATTATGTTTCAATAAAAAAAAATTTATACAACATACATATGCGTGTGTGTGTGTGTGTGTGTGTTTGTGCATGTATAAAATTGATTCTTAAAGCTCATGAATATTTATAAAAAATTTATTCCTATAGGTTTCGACCTTATAACGATTCATTGTTATTACGAGTAAGCGAGTGTTTGTATATGTATATAAAAAAAAAAAAAAAAAAAAAAAAGGGAAAAAAAATTGGGAAAGGAAAGAAATTTTGTACTCGTAAAAGTTCGACGTCTAAACGACATTTTGATCGGTCAAATTCGACTTGATCTCGGTAATATTTAATAGATCCTGCAACTCTTTCAATTCCGAAACGGAAAGGATGGATTCGAGTTCGGGTGATATAGCGTCCTTCAAACTCAAAGACGCTAAATCGACGGTGTCTATGTTCCCGTCGTTCTTCAAAAGTTGCTTCAACTTTTTAATGTAATTCTTTAAACCCGTTTGCACGGCCAGGCCAACTTTCGAGTCGGCACGTGACAATCTACGATGTATCGGTTTTTCTTTTTCCAATGTCATTTCGTCAAAAGAGGAACGTTTTTGAGTTCGCGAATCGTTCTTATCCAATACCAAAGTGTCTCTCGATACAACGGCCAATCGAGGACACGTATCCATCTTGATTAATGATTTATTTCCATCCGCGTACTCGCAAGTTTTATCGAAATTCTTTGAAACGGCGATTCCTTTCTTCTGCGTATTTTTTTTCGTAACCAAAATATCCAAATCCAGATCATCGATAATCAGTTTTTCGTTATTACTCTTAGGAGAACCAGTCGGTCGATCGGTTTCGTTCTTGATCGATTCGTTTTCGTCGTCTATCAAATTTACCAAGCGTTCGCGTAAAACTTTTGTACTAGTTCGACATTCGCCGACCGCTCTCTCGCAAGGTTCGTTCGTTCGATTCATCGAATTTCGTTCGTAATTCATATTGATCTTGAAAATTTCGTTACTAACGTTGATCGGATTAATTCTATCGGAATTATTGTCCGTCATTTTCGTTGACTCCTGACGTGATCTACGATCACGTACCTTCTGAAACTTTGGACAACTTTTGCCGACGACGTTCTCGTGCAAGGATCCCCTTGATTTTCCGTCGTCATTTTCATAGCTACCGAGAAACTTCGGGAGCAACCTCGAGGAAATGCTCGATGATGGCTCGAAGTTAGGCGCCGTCATCATCGGTCTTACTATATCGAACGAAGAAATTTCTTTTTCCACCGATCGTAAAGATCCTTTACCTTTGGTATTGTAATCCTCGATATCCTTTAAACCTTCGATACGTTCGCTCTTCGTACGATCGTCGATCGTTTTTCTTTTGCCGGTTAAAGTCAAATTGGCCGATCTTGGCCTTGGAGAGGATGGCCTTGAACCGTACGCGGAGGTACGTTCGCCGGAACGTAGTTTACCTCTTTTGGATTTCTCGAAGGTGTTTCTCTCCGGCCTGTTCCCGTATTTTCTGTTGAACGAGACCGACGGATTGCCGCTGATCCATGGGAGAAGTTTCCGAGTTGTTCTACGATCCCGCGAAGATGGAACCGATGATTCACGGGAATTATTCGACATAACGTCGCGATTACTATCGAGTTCGCTTGAACTCACCGAGCTTACGTTCGTAATAGAATCCTTATCGGCTTTAACGATCGAGGATGCCAACTTACTGCGTACAGATTTGACGGTATGGTTGCTGCACTTGGACACAACGTACTTTCTTGTTTGTACTTGATCGACGTTCGAAGTTCTCCCTAGTTTTCTTCGAATCGAGTTTGAATCAACCAGACCGGCTCCAACGTGTCTCCCTTTCCTCAACCACCCGGAATCCCTTCTCGAGCCGATCGATTCGCACAGCGACTCCTTTGGTTCCGCTTTGCTCGCCTCTTTCCTCGAATCTTTTTTATCGTTCGATTGGCTAGGAAAGTTCTTGACCTTTCCCTTCGAATTATTACCGTTCTTCTCGTACAAACGCGTACGTTGTACGTAATTATCATCGACGATCTCCTTTTCCCGATCGGTCTCTTTCGAAGATAGATTCGTCGTGTCCGTACCTTTCTCGTCGGTCTCTCGTTTCCGTATACCCTTAACAAGAAAATGATCCAAGGGATGTAAGAACTCCATCTCTTTCTTGCTCATACCCAAGGTAGCGTCGTAATATTCCTCGACGAAGTCGAAGAAATTGTGATCGTATTCTTCGTTCAATCTTATTCCGAGGGTGGTATCCGACGTGTTTAAATGTATCGAATTGAATATGACGTCGCCCGGTGGCTGATGATTTCTGTAACGTTTCTTAAGGCTCGCCTCGATCAGTTTGTGACGGTAAGCGTTGTAATTGAAGGTCGATATGTCGATGATAGGTAATTCGGAATTTGTTACAACGAACGAGGAGGATCTTTCGACCGGTACGTCTTTTATTTCGTTGTCTCTTTTATTCGACGTACCCGTCGATTCGTCCTGATCGTATTGTCGTACCTCGTCGCCTTCTATCTCATAACGACTACCGTTTGAACAAAGATTCGGCGTTGATACCGTTCTACGACTTGAATCTACGTTAAAGTGTAGATCGAAATCCGAGCTGGAACTTGAATCGATTGGAATCGGTGCAGGATAATGCATCACCACGGCCCTTCGTATACGCTCCTCCGAACTGCTATTACTAGCTCGTCCAGTTTCATGATGATATTCCTTTATATCTGAACCGCCTGAGGGTGAACCACCAGCTATCCTTCTTCTCGGATCCCTCTTATTCCATCTCCCGTTCGATCCGTTCCCGCTCCTTGATTTCCCCTAAGCCGACGCGAGAAAGTGCAGAGATATTTGGAATTTGAGGAGTACGTTCAAACAAAGAGATTCATTCGATGAAAAGCGTTATTACCGCCCGCGGACATGCTTATTGATCAATCTTTCTCTCTCTCTCTCTCTCTCTCTCTCTCTCTCTCTCTCTCTCTCTCTCTCTCTCTCTCTCTCTCTCTCTCTCTCTCTGTTGTCAGTCTCCGTCCGTCCAGATATGTCTGTCCGTAGATTACTTTTCTTTATTTTCTTCGCGAATATCTGACGCGATTCGTCAAAGACGAGGAAACATTTTTCTCTTTTCTTTCTCTTTCTTTTATAATCATCTCTTCCTTTCTCTTTCCTTTCTTTCTTTTTTTTTTCCTTTTCGAATCAAAGATCGTATCGTTCGAAAAACAAAGTGGCGCCCATAAAGCGATCTCTTTATAATTATCGGCGTTATGGTATTAAAGATATCGTATCGAAGGAGAAAGATAAAACGAAAGGGAAAAAAGGACGAGGTAGAGCGAAGGAGAGAGAGAGAGAGAGAGAGAGATATTGAAGAAATTTAAAATACAAGACAAAAAAGAAAAGAGGGGGAAAAAACAGAAAGAAAATGTGCGCACACTTCGGGAAAAGAAAAGAGAAAAGAGAAAAGAAAAAAAGAAAGAAAAAAAACACCTCTCGTCTGTCACTCGTGTATATGTCTCGTTCAATTAATCGCACGATAATGAGATAATAGTAGATAATTGTAACGAACGATATATTGCATATAACCGAAGGGTTAGTAAACGTTCCTGATACGTACGAGATAAAATAGTAGATTGACGAACAGTGGTACTGCCAATAGGATAACAAATGCCAAAACGAAAATGCTTTCGACGATGAACGGCGGGGAGGATTGTAAGGTTAAAATGAATTTAGTTGAATCGACGACGTTCAGCATCCCGTCGGGTTCGATTTTGTCGGTCCACCAACAATCAATGGAAACGTTTCTCTCGCGTTCTTCATGTTAGAACAGTAAAGATCGAACAAACATGAAATATCAGATAGAAAATGATAGAAGGAATCGATCGGCGTATTCTCTCCTGTCACTCTTGAGCGACAGGAAACGTCTCCCATAGTCAAACGATATTCCTCCATCTATCCGCCAATCGTACCAATCGTATTCGTTGTATCCTTTTTTTCTTTGTCTTTTTTTTCTTTCTCTCTCTCTCTCTCTCTCTTTCTCTCTTTCCATCTCTCTCTACTCTATTCTATTCTATTTTCCCTCCTACTATTCGTTTTCTACGATAATATACATATCGAGATCTCGAACATGCGAGAGATATCGAGGATTCCTCTTTCTTTCACTATCCTTCTCTCTCTCTCTCTCTCTTTTTTACTCTCCTTTTCTATCTCTTTCTCTTTCTATCGCTCCCACTCTTTCTTCTTTTTTTCTCTTTTTTTTTTTTTTTTTAGGTCACCGAGTATTTCCATTGGCAACGAGTACGAATAACTTCGCGTTATTTGCGTTTCCTGTGTTCACTGTCTGCCGTTCTACTCGCCAAGGGAGCACCTTTGATTTTTGCACCATAGAATACAATATCGTCGATTCTCTGCGGTTTCGTAAGTTTGCCTTCATCGCCGGCTATTTCATTTTCTACGAATGTTTAACGAACCGTTGACCGGATTCAATTTGTTAAAAACAAAAAAGGAAAAGAAAAAAACCAAGAGGAAAAAGAAATGGGATAGGAAAAGAAGGAGAAAGGAGGGAAAAGAAAAGGAAAGTAAGGAAACGTACGAAAAAAAAACATAATAATAATAATAATAATAATAATAATAATAATAATAATAATAATAATAATAATAATGAAAAATACTAAAGAATAGTAATAATAATAATAATAATAATAATAATAATAATAAAATTTGATCCAATCGATTTCGATTCTCAAGAATAACGTGAGAGAATAGAAGAAAATAAATGAAAAAGAACAAATTACAATTGAAAAAAATATCGATAGAAATTCAAAAGACGATGTAATTCGCCGATAGAAAATAATGATTTGACAAAAGTAATGACAAACTATCGTTTGCTCTGGGTGCTTGTACGGAAACTGTTACGTTGGCTATCGTTCGCTAATCACCTTACGGTTCGACGACGACACAACGACGTCGTCGGCCGGTAGCAACTATTTGCTAAACTATGCACAGAACTCTCATAATGGATAAGTTCGTTTAAACGTAGCTAGGATAATAACACAACATGGTGTCTGCCTGTTCAGTCTTCTAGTATTCTAACGACGACGGAAACGCAGACTCTGCAGACTATCCGAGATAAAGAGCATATCTCTCTCTCTCTCTCTCTCTCTCTCTCTCTCTCTCTCTCTCTCTCTCTCTCTCTCTCTCTCTCTCTCTTTGTATATATATATATACATCTTTATATATCTCTTTAGCTTTGTCTTTCTCTTTCGCTCTAACGCATCTCTCTCTCTCCCTGTCTCTCTCTCTAACACGTTAATCTCACAGTTTCATTAAAGCCGATCATCCTCTATCGAAACCGTCGACTCGCGAAATTTCTCTCGAAAGCATCACCATTGTTGTGTCCATTAAAACGCTTTCACGTTTAGCGGCCAATACTTTTTTTTTTATATATTTTTCCTCCTGTCCTCCCTCCCCCGCCCCATTTTTCTTTTTTTTCCTCTATTTCTGTTTTTTAATCTTTTTTTTTTAGTTTTTTTTTTCTGATTTCCTTCCTCTTCCTCTTCCACTTGCTCTTCCTCTTTCTCTACCTCGAGAGAGCTTGTATTAATGGATTCACATTTTCTTCTCGTAACATTATTTTCTAATGGATTCGACCATCACGAAAAGACACAAGAAGATCCATTAACGTTGGATCGTAACCGAATTGGCTCATCTAAATATTGTATAATACGCGATAATAGACGATCGATCTGATAAATCGTTTTGCAAATCATAGATAATTCTTAATAACGAATCGTTGTTTTTTTCCTTTTTCTTTTTTGTTTATTTATTCTATTTTATTTGTTCCTTTTCCTTTTTCAGATTTAGTTGTTAGATCACTATGGAATATTTTATGTAAAAAACGAATTAACATTTATCTCTCTCTTTCTTTACTCTTTTTTTCTCTCTCCTCTTTTACGGCAGTAAATTCTAATTTTCTTTTTCTTTTTTTTCCTTCTTCTTCTCTCTCTCTCTCTCTCTCTCTCTCTCTTCCTCTGATTTTTTTTGTTTTTCTTTCTTTTTTTTTTTTATTACGAATATCAGATTCGTCGGGATCCAAGCGCTGGATAGATAGTCTTTTGTTAGAAGCTTTTGCGATGCCATTAATTTTGTGGTAAGCGCATTCGGGAGAATTTACCGAAGGATGCCACGAAAATAATGAGAAACGAGAATCGTGGCCTTTCTTCGAGCTCTATCGAGCTAAAAAACGCATCGGAGCGTATTTCGATGTCGACTAAAAGTACATGCAAGAATTTAGTAGATACCCATTCGCATATCTCGAATGAGATCCGAGCAAACTAACGAATAAATTCAATTTAAAATCTCAATTATCCGATCTCTTTTTCTTCTAATCTTTAATTATAAAAAAAAAGAGAATATAAATAAAATAAAAAACTTTCCAAATAAGTTCGATGGAGAGATCGATTCGATTAGTAATCAGATCGAATTATTTCGATTAAATTCTCGATCGAAAAGGACGACTAAAGTTCGTTTCATTGCAAGTAATTATGAAAGGCGTCTCATTTGGTTTTTTCTTTCGGTGAAAAGGAAAAGAGAAATTATCAAAAAAAGAAAAAGAAAGAGAAGTGAAAAATTTGTCGTTTATTCGAACGCGTTAGACGATATTTATTACACCATTAAACAATTCCAACTTTAGCGAACGTCCGCATTGCGTTGCTTTTTTATTTTTATTTTTTTTTTATTTATTTATTTATACTTCTTTTTTTTTATTTTTAATTTCTCTTTTTCAAGAACATTAAATGGAATATCCTGAATGTAACAAATCTCTTCACAACGTGTGCACTTGTGCTGTTAATGGTATAAAAAACAAAAAGGAAAAAATTGGTGAAAAAGCGAGAGAGAAAAAGAGAGAAGGAGGAAGAGAGAGAGAGAGAGAGAGAGAGAGAGAGAGAGAGAGAGAGAGAGAGAGAGAGAAAGAAACGAGGATCTCTCAACATCAAGATAAATTCACGTACGACTTTCGTGGAATTTTGTTCCCATTAGAAATGCATATAGTAATCAAGAAGTTTAATGAAAACCGTCGGGACTCGTGGAAGCGGCCAATTTCATACAAAAGAAAAAAAGAAAACAATAACGAAAAAAAGACGACGACAGCTCTTTCGCACATACATTTTTCTTGCCGTTGAAAATTCAGTCGTTTGTTAGTGTATTGTGTGAAATAATTATATCATCAATTTTAAGAAATAAAGGGAGATAAAGATTTGATATTAAAAAGGAAAGCAAAACGGAAAAAATAGAAAAGAAAATGAAGAAAGAAAAAAAGGATGTATATATATATATATTTTTTCATAAAAAATAAAAAATTTTATTTATGTATTTATAAAAATGAAAACTATCTGTGTATATATATATATATATATATATATATATATATATATAAAATTCTTATAAAATATAAAAGAAGATAATGGATTTTTGTTACGATGAGTGAAAAAAGGGATTCAAAAAGGGTTTTAACGTGAACAAAGTGTTCGAACTATTCTTCGAAAGTGTGATACGTATTTACATAGGTACATCGATTTTAAATTCGATATTCCACGTAAAAGCGTACGTTTGGTTCAAAAATTTCTCTGTCTCTCTCTTTCTTTCTCTCTATCTATCTCGCTCTATCTCTCTTCCTTTTTCTCTTTTTCTCGATTTCCTCGAAATTCGTAAAACAGAATGACAGAATTGTACTACCAGATGAAAAGGAGCACTTTCAACGATCGTTGCTTTTCCATTCGCATGCTTTTTAATACCCTTCACTCGACATTTCTCATCGCTCGGTGAGGAACAAAATAGAAAATATAGAAAATAATATGGAAGGTTGGTCCCCCTGTCACTAATTAAACTTTCAAACGTAACGCGACATAATTATGTACTTTAAAATGCAATTTTTCCTTGTGTGTCCTTAACGCGCAACATATAATTATACACACTACATACATATATATATATATATATATATATATATATATATATATCACACAGTATTCGCGAATAACGAAAATGAAATATTTACAAATTAAAAGGAGAAAGCGTTGTGATTAGAGGTTCAAAAGAAAGAAAAAAAAAAAAAAAGAAAGAAACGGAAAGACAAACGAACAAAAAAAAGAAAAAAAACCCAGAGAATAATACGAAAGGGACGCCGAGCGCGATGGTCGTGTTTTTATCGAGGAAAGTGAGAGACTTCTTTTGCAACAAAAAAAGAAAAAAAAAAGAAAGAAAAAAAAGAAGAGAGGGTAAAAAAATAAAAGAAAGAAGACCGGAAAGCAAAAGCGAAAAGTAAAAGAATATATCGGAAGGGTCGTATGGTTCTCTTTCCAACTTGCATTCTCCCACCGGAGCACCATCCCTCTCTCGCTCTTTACTAACCATCCTCCCTTCCTTTCAACCTCATTCCCCTTCAAACCTCTCTATCAAGAAGCCGCAGGGCTAGGTAGGAAGCAACGAGTACACTTACAATCTCCAATAGGATAGGCCATCGATGAGGAGATCCGTGAAGAAGAAGAAGAAGAAGAAGAAGAAGAAGCAGAAGCAGAAGAAGAAGAAGGAGAAGAAGAGGAAGAGGAAGAAGAAGGAGAAGAAAGAGGAGGAGGAGGAGGAGGAGGAGCTCGAGGTTGGTTCCTCTGTACGGGATGGATCTCGTGATAAGCTGCCCTCGCGTCTTGATAACCATTCTGCTGATGTTCCCGATAAGCACGCTGTACGGCATACGCCCCTGAGAAGATCCTGGTGTACCTTAGATAGCAACCGCTTGGTATCTGCCACTGCAAATCGAATTATTTCTTTCACGAGCTTCCTACTTTCTATATATCTCTTTTTCTCTCTCTCTCTCTCTTTCTCTCTCTCGTCCTTTCTTTCTTTCTTTTTTTCTCTGTGTCTTTCTCCGTCTCAATGTCCCTCCGTCTCTGTCTTTTTCGTTCTAATAAAGTGAGTAGACTCTCATAAAAAGATTGAGACAGAGATAGAGGGTGATAGAAAGAGAGAGAGAGAGAGAGAGAGAGAGAGAGAGAGAGAGAGAGAGAGAGAGAGAGAGGGAGAGAGAGAGAAAGAAAAAATTGTGTGACATCAAGACTCACCCCATAAGCGGAAGTCGGCATCGGTTGGGGTGGCCTTCCGGGACACATCAACATTCTCCTTCGGTAGATTCTCGGCTAAACGACGAAATAAGTGCAAACGTAAGATCTTCTAATATTTTTTAAGTGGAATGTGTATGGAGAGAGAGAGAGAGAGAGAGAGAGAGAGAGAGAGAGAGAGGAGAAGGAAGGAGGGTGGAAAAATGTGCCAGGTAATAGAAGTAACGACGGAGATATTTATCGAACGTTTTATATAGTTAATGATTTCATATATCAGATTCCGGATAATTTTTCTTTTCTTTTTCTTTCTTATATAATAGATCTGATAAAACGAAAGAAGATATTTAATTACCTTTTTAACAACGATTTTAAACATATCGAATGATTTTCTACGGGATCGAAAATTGCATTGGAAAATATTAAAAATTTTTATATTTTGTATTTGTCGAACGATATTATTTAAGATCGAATTCTTCTTCAGATAATTAATTCTTTTCTCATCAAGATAAATACGAATATATGAATATTTCAGAAGCGATTTCGTACATAGGATTGAATATTTTTTTGTTTTTAGATAATAATCGTTTTTATTCTCCTGTCGGATAATTAAACAAAGACGGGTATATTTACGGCAAGATTTTCTAAGTCGACTCATGTTATTTAATATCGATTTTTTTTTTTTTTTACATAACTCTTTTCTTTTCCAGGACAATGATGAAAATATTTCAGACGTGATTTCTTTAGGTAATGATCGTTTTTCCCTCGAGTCGGATAATAGGACAAAAACGGATATATTTACGACACCAATTTGAATGCCGTATAATTTTATATAAGATCGAATATTTTTTAGATAATTCTTCTTCTTCTTCCTTTTCTTTTTTTATACCAAATATAATAAGACAGAGACGGAGATACATATTTAAGTGGATTTTATATACCATATGATTTAATATGAGATCGAATCTTTTCCAGTTTGATTTTATTCAAGAGAGTTTTATACCGGGCGATTTCATACATCGAATATTTCAACGATTTCACACGTTGCATCGTTTCTGTTTTCTTTCCTGGAAAAATGCTATACCTTCGAGATATCCATTCGACGTCTTTTCTTATACGAGAAGACAAGCGAGTTTGTGTACGTACAACCTCCTGAATTCTTTCAACCGGGATATCGTCCGAGTATGTAACTATAGGAAGCGAATTGACAGGCCGATAAAGATGTCTCTATCCTTTTTCATTTTTCTACTAGGAACTAGGATTTTCGCATTTTCTACTATACCGTTGCCATTGCTATTGCCGTTACCGTTGCCATTGCCGATTCCTGTTTCAAACTTTTGACTTTTCATACTCGACCAAAAATGTATACGATATAGTCACCTATGAATTTACACGGAATTCCGGCTACAAGCCAAACTGAACTAAACTTGTTTCGAATAATGATACCGAGAAATAGTTATGCGAAAACTTTCATGCGAGAAGAGAACGATAAAAGTATACTTATAATTTATTCCCGAGTTATTATACGCTCATTTCTACTTATAGTTATGTAGACGTATCGCGATACCGCGCGGTTATTATTTTTCTGTGTTTTCTTTTTTTTTATGTATTTTTTTGTTTGCTTTTGTTTCGTTTAACGTAACAAAATTATTCGTTTTAATACGATAATGTAAATAATAATGATAATAGTATTTAGTAACATTTAATATAATCAATTTTTAATACGAATTATTCATAATATTTTCAACGATTAAGTTAATTACGTTAAAAGAAAAAGAAAAAGAATAAAAACAAGGATACATACATATGTACGTACATACACATATACATACATACATACATACATACATCGACTTTTGTTGTTTCTCTCAAAGGACGTTTTCCGATATCCGATCGTTAACATTGTCGTCGATACGATTTCAATGATTAAAAATTTTTCGAAATAATCCCAGTCGTTTTACGATGGAATCGATAAAAAAAGAAGAAAAAACAGGAAAGGATAAAGATAGAGAAAGAGAGAGAGAGAGAGTTAAGAATGGAAAGAACAAAACGGAATTATGTTTTTACTCGATGAAAGGAGAAGGAAAGAGATAGATACATTTGGGTTCGAGAGACTTTCAAGCTTACAGAAAACCCATTCGATCTCCAATGTGTTTTCTTTCAACTCACCTCGGCATCCTGTCGTTGGTCGGATTCTGAAAATGTACGAGTCACGAGATAAGTACGATTAAATTCTCTTAAACGTCTTCGATATCGAGACGATTATAAATTTAGCGAATAGATATTTTATTTTCTTCTTTTTCTTGAAACGATCTAAAAAACGAGTACGTTTCAATTTCCAGAAATTTTTTTTGCAATTAAATCTATTTTTTTTTTATTCAATTATTTAACGTCGTGATGAAATAGATAATAGAGAAAGTAAAATGATTAATTCAGATAAAATAATTTTTCAAGTTATCGAGATCGATCGATTCTTTGAATTTAACAAGCGGATTAGTTTCTCTTCATATATGTGTGTGTGTGTGTGTGTGTGTGAGGTTGGATATATGTATGCTAAGATAGAGAATCGGTATTATATGTGCGGTTGAAACATGATCGTTTGAAATTGATTAACGAGATTACTGTGAACATCGAATATTCGACGGAACGTGGTTTGATATAGAATGGATCATTCGATCTCAACGAATATATCACATTATATCATTACATCCGTCATCGAACTATCTATTTATGATACACGTTGATTTCAAATTTTAATTCGTGAAAATCCGTTGTCCCAATGGATTTTCTCATGCTTTGAAAATTCTCTAACTATATATATATATATATATGTATACACCATTACACTGAGTTAAAATGTTCAAACTGATTTTACGCTTGCAAGACCGTAGTGCGTTTGGTTATAACAGGATTTGTCATCCTGCAACCGCGGAAAACGTAAAATATCACTTTAGACTAATTATGTATATATATATATATATATATATATATATATATATCCTGTCGTGTTTCGGGAAACTAATCATTTCGACGATGTTACAAAAATCGATTATACGCGTATGACGTGATAAATTTCAAATATGAAAATTTAAAACGACCATGATCGTAATGACCAACGAAATTAATAACGCGATTTAACTTAATATTCGCGTGGACGGTTAAATAAACAAAAATATATATAAAAATAAAAAAAAAAATACAATAAAAAGAATAGAAAAAAAAAAATATAAAGAAAAACAGAAAACGAAAAAGAAATCAAAAAAAAAAAAAAAAAATGAAAAAGAAAAAAATTACTATGCTCAAGATTAATATTCTTCAATCAATACGATTACGAAAACATAACATATGACATTACAGTGTAACACCTCGATATCGGTTGATGTGGTTTCTCCAAGGTCTCTTTACCCTAAACAATCTCCGAAACATTTACCCATTGCATAAATTTACCTCGAATGTGTACGGAGAAATGGCATTCGGCCTGATTTCCGGCTGCATCGGAAGCGATGTAGCGCACGTTGTGAACCCCGGGATACATCAGTTGTCCTGGTTCCTATCGTGGAAACGCAGAGAGCATTAACTTTTCACGTTATCCGCCTAGTGTGGCTGCTTTGAGATTGAAATATTAGGAACCTTTAGCGATAACCACGAAACTACCTCCTCCATTATCCACGTGGTATACTTCATGATATACTAATTAATTCTCTCTCCTCTCTCTCTCTCTCTCTCTCTCTCTCTCTCTCTCTCTCTCTCTCTCTTTCTTCCTCTATCTTTCTCTTTCTCTTTCTCTTTTTCTCTCGTACTCTCTCTTTCTTTCTCTTTCTTTCTCTTTCTCTCTCTTTCTCTTTCTCTTTCTTTCCCTTTCTCTATTTCTCTCTCTCTCTCTCTCTCTCTCTCTCTCTCTCTCTCTATCTCTCTATGTTTTACCTTTTCTCGAATTAAAATTTGTTATCTATTCGAAAGTAACAAAAGTTCATACTTGTTCCGAGAAATTCTGAATGAATTATTTCAAATAGGATAATATGTTTTAAAAATCGTAAATATTCTAATGGCCCGGCAAATGAGTATAAGACGGATGTAATTTAATAATAAATTATTTCTATAATGTGCAGATATATAATCTTTTTCTTTCTTTTTTATATATTTATATAAAATTTGTAATGAATATTTTTAATAATTCATAATGAATTGAGTTTTATATAACATTTATGTATTATAAATTACTGATATTTGAAATTATAAATTATAGTATATAAAAATCATTTGAAGAACGATATAATTTTTAATCATATCAAACAGGACATGTTAAAAATCGAGATTTCTCTAATAATTGAACAACAGATTATAAATTAAGTTTATTATAATTCAGAGAGAAAGAGAGAGAGAGAGAGAGAGAGAGAGAGAGAGAGAGAGAGAGAGAGAGACAGAATAATACTTACAAATTATAATATTTGAAATTAGAAATTATAACATACAAAAATCAGATGTTAGATTTCGAAAGTGAAACTTGTTAACGATTACCTTACTTTTTCCTTTTCTATTTATTTTTATATCTTGTCACATTGTTTTTAGAAAATATATTCGCGTGTCAGAAAGGAAAGGTCATTAACGTAGAATATATTAACGTAGTATCTCGTTTTAACAAAAATTCGTTTAAGTGTTACTATTTCGGCTATTCGGCAGAGATATAATCGAATACGATAATCTAACGATCTTCTCGCGTCTAATTTCATCGACATAGAGATACCAAATTAAATGAACGAAATATTAATTATTTCGTTCCTTCAACACATTCCGAAATAATATCTATCTGGACGGTGAATGATATCACCTCGATATCCAACTTCTATTTCGTGCGTCATTTTCTGCGATGGCATATACATCTATATACGAGGTTATTCGCGATACGAAAAGGTTAATGAACAATACGAGGGAAACGAGATGCAATTATCGTTAGATGAGTAAATTACGTTAGATGAATTCTTTAAAAGAGAGAGAGAGAGAAGATCGATGACTAATCGTGGACGAAAGTTTTCAACTTAAAGCTTGAACGAGCAGAGAGAAAAAGAATTGGAAGAAAGAAGACGAGAAGAAGAAATAAAAAAAAGAAAAAAAAAGAAAAAACAGAGAGAGAGAGAGAGAGAGAGAGAGAAAGAGAGAGAAATAAAAAATAAAAGAATAAAAAAATGAAAAAAAACGATATAATAAAGAACTTTCCGCAGGACTATATTTTTTTGTTCCCCTTTGGTAATCTCATCTTCCTGTCTTATGTCTTCTCTCTCTCTCTCTCTCTCTCTATCTCTCTATCTCTTGTTCTCTCTTTTTTTCTTTTTTCTCTTTATCTTTTTGGTTCCTTCGAAACTGCCCTTCGAGTAATTAATGAACGAAATCTCGAAGAACGGGGAGATAAGCGCACGAGATTGGTAAGTTCGATCGTTAGGCGAGACTTTTAATAAAGCTCTCGTTTCCCGAGAAAAAGAAGAGAACTGAATGGAAGAGGAAAGGGTTGAAATAGAGAAGAGAAGTGGAACCGCTTGTTAAGGTTTCGTACTAACGCCCTTTAAACGCTCGTCTTCGTAATAAAACTCTGGGACAGAAAGAATGAAAAAGAGGAAGGGAGAGAGAGAGATGGAGAAAGAGAGAGAGAGAGAGAGAGAAAGAAAGAAAGAAATGAAGAAGATGAGCTTTTCTTGCCGCAAGCTTGTAAACTCTTTAACAGAAAGAAGATACATTTCTTTCTTTCTTTTCTTTATTTATTTCTTTTTTTCTTTTCCCCTTACATAATCTATTACCTGCAATGTTAATTTTCTTTTTATTTTCATTTCGTATTATACATTATATTCTTCTATTTTATTACATATATATATATATATATTTCTTTTAGATATATATACATATATATATATATTTATATATTATTATAATATATAAGAGAAAGTAGTAATGTCTATATATTTATATTTATACACAATAAAATATATATTTTAATATAAAAAATAATATAATTGAATATTGTTATATAGTCTCTTAAAAAAAGAAAAAAGAATAATAACGTATTCCATTATTATTAAATAATATCTATTTTCTATTATATTACTTTTCCTTAAGAAATAATTTTATTATATGATTTTTTGTATTATTATGTATAATTATTTTTTTTTCAATCTTTCTCCCATTCTCTCTTTCTATCTTTCTCTCTCTCTCTCTCTCTCTCTCTCTCTTTCTTTCTCTATATCTCTATTTTCCTCTTTATTCCTCTCAGAGAGGTAATGCCGTTCACTCACCCTCGTTTTGTAAATTCTCTCGACTCCGACGTTGTCGGTGAACGTAGGTTCCTGCCAGAATATCAAACGGTTTGGTTCGCCTGGACTTAAGCGCACTTCAAAGGATGTCGGGCAGGTCGAAACTTTAGGATTCTCAGTGTCTGAAAATCAGAGTAAACGCAATGTGAGATACATAGATACATATATTATATACCTGTTCAAATGTTAATATATGTATCTACAATATATCCATATCTACGTATAATATTTAATCGTTCTAAGTGATGTACGTTCGAGATTAATAAATAAAAAATTATTAAAAATTTTCAATTCCAGAGTAAACAATTCGAGTTTATATTTAAATAAAATGTAAAAGAAAAGAAAGAGATATTATTAGTGTCGTTAAACATTTAAATCGAAATAAAGAAAAAAGAATTGTCAATTTTATTAAACGTCACGTTTAATATAGAATATTTTTCTCTCACGAACGGAGAAACATTAAAAGAAGAAACAGAGAGAAATTTAATGTTTATTTTAAAGATCATCAAAGGGATAAAATCCTGATCGAACGTAATTTATTGAGTGCTTCAGTCAGTTGCTCAACAAATACACATGAATACATAAACACGTAAACACAAATATAAACACGCACACAAACAAATAAAGTCACGCACGTAGACAATTCTTTCTTCGTACCTTTCGTTTAAAATTCTTTCTCGACAACGACGACGAAAGACCATAACGATAAACATTAACCGCAACGAGTCTCTTAAGAAACCAACGAGGACGCTGACTTTTCCTTTAATGAGATTAGTAAACCGAAAACTCTTTGCGGAAAAAGGAATCGAATAATATGAAAATGGCCATTCAAAGCTCTCATGAAAATTTCACTATTAATTATTTTCTTGTTAATAAAAGTTATTTAATTTTATATTATTAAATATAAGTTATTTTATTATATATTATTTTCATCTTATTCATAAAACAAGCAATAAATAGGCATCTATATTTTACAATAAAATATATAAATCTAATTCGAAATTTCCGATATATATACGTACCATATATTTTTACGATATATACATACGTATCAATGATCTCATATAAAATCTATGTGTGTATATGTATAAAAAAATAAATAAATTTCGATACAAATATTATTTTATTATCCTCCACACGCGTGATACATAATTTTACAACAAATACGTTCATATCAAATATAAATCATATAAAATCTATGTACGTATGAAAATAAAAATGAATAAATAAATTTCAATACGAATATTTTCTTATTATACCCCACACGTGTGATTACATAATTTTATAAACAATAAATACGTATCAATAAATCCTACGAAATTTATGTTAACAAAAAAAATTTATATAAAAATATTGCCTCTGCAAAAATCATAACACAAAACTATTCCATTGCTAATTCTATTGCTATTCACGCTATTCATCATCTATTTATCTTTAGATAAATAATTGCAAGTTATGTTTATTCTAATCTATTTATCATACCCGTGCCTTTCGATCTTTGTTATCTTACCCCTCTGTTATCTTACAGTTCCATCTTATCATACAATTACTCTCGAAAACTAAATTAACTTAAATTAACAGTCCTTAACGGATGCGTTAATGATGACAAAAAAAGAAAAACGAAAGATCGAAAAGAAGGAAAAAAGAAAAGAAACAAAAAATGAAAAGAACATAAAAGAAAAAGAAAATAATAAAACAATAAAAAAATTTATACGCCATTTATTATCTTACCATACTTATTCCTAACAATTTCATATTATCATAAAATCAACAGTCCTTACCGGATACGTTGTCGATGATATAAAAAAAAAAAAAAAAAAAAAAAACAAGAAAAGGATAAAAAAATAAAAATAAAAAGATTGATATAAGATGTACAATAATATACAAGCATAGATTATTCCGTTTCCTTTGCCAAAACGATCAACCGAGTATAGTCGTTCAAAACAAGTCGTTCGGAAAAGTTTTGAAATGACTAATTAAGTGGAGTTTGGTGGTGAGTAGAGTTTACCAGGAGGAATCGAAAGTTCAACGGTGTATATTCAACGGAGCAATTGGTGTACGGTTGGCCGATCTTCTTTCTTGATCTCTATCATCTTAAATAAAGAAAGAAGGGGAAGAACACTAGTCCATCCCTAACGCAAGGAAGGAGAAAAAGTTTTCTTTAAAGGCGTATCGAACCTATTCCTCACCCCTCAATCCTCTCAACCCCCTCTCCACAATCTTCCAATCCTCCAATCCTACCATCCCCTTCCTTCCACTAAAGTTTCAACCCCAATCGAGTCCCTCTCCACCCTTCTCCTCTTTACCAACGATGACGACGACGACGACGACGACGACGACGACGACGACGAACTTCTTTTACCGCAGGATATCTCGCTCGATTACTTCCCTCTTCGATCGTTTCACCTCTTCGATCTACAATCGGTGAAATTCAACGTTTAATATCTTTCTTCTCTTACGAATTCGTTTCGATCGTTATCGACTTTCTTCGACTATTCGATTCAAAGATCGATATTATCGACTCGATTATTTCTTTTTCTTCTTCTTTCTCTCGTTTCAGTTTCGTTCTTTCTTCCTCCTTTTTTCTTTCCTTTTTTTTCCTTCGTTGATTCGTTTCCTTTTTTTCTTTTTTTAGTTCGTTTAACTTCCGTTGTGTGCTTATCGATGTTAAATGACGAATGATATATTGTATGTATATAAAGATCGACGACTATTACACGCGAAGAAGTTTAATTATTATTCTTTTCTTTTTTTATTTATCTCTTTTTCTTCTTTCTTTTTCTCTTTCTCTCTTTTTTTTTTTTTTGTATAGGAAAGTGATATCGAAGTTTTGAAATATTATGTATATATGAGATATGATTGGTATTTTAAGAATTGATCATTGATAAGAAAAGCGATAAAAATATGTATGTATATTTTATATGGCAGAATGATTTCGATATTTTTGAAGTATCAAAAAAAGTCATTGAAAAAAGAAAAAAATAGGTTCAATATTTCAACAATTAATCATTGATAAAGACAACAGATCAAATAAATCGTTAACAAGATTTATTTATTATTTGTTCATTTAAAAATCAGCTGTGATGAATAACTGAACTATATACATATATATACACACATTTATATATATATATATATATATATATATATATATATATATTGTTTCGTATACAGCAGAATAATACCAATATTTTTGATCTCTTAAAAAAGTTATAAAAAATATCCAACAGTATTCAACAATTAATCATTGTAGAAATAAAATGTAGGTAACTAGGTATCTCATTACGACGATTTATATCTTTGAAAAATTTTCAGATTCAACGTAACCATTTATACATACATACATATATACATACATACATACATACATACATACAGACATACGTACATATATATATATATATATATATATATATATATATATATCTTATCAAAACATATGAGGAACAATGAGAGAAAGGAGATAGATCAAAAGTTAAAGAGAGAAAGAAAAAGTCATTCTGTCACTAGAGAGAAAAAAAGAAAAAAAGAAAGAGAGAGAGAGAGAGAGAGAGAGAGAGAGAGAGAGAGAGAGATCTATTACCTCTCTTGGAAACTGAACTCGTTGGTCCAGCATAGGTGAGACACTATCACCGTCATGTGAATATGTAAGAGGCACATAAAACGTAAGCATGTGGAAAAGAGATAGATCAAGAGCGAGAGAAAGATAGATAGATAGAGAGAGAGAGAGAGAGAAAGAAGAAGAGAAAGAGAGAGAAGAAGATAGATAGAGTGCGTCTGTAAAAGAGAGAAAGAGAGAGAAGAAGATAGATAGAGTGCGTCTGTAAAAGAGAGAAAGAGAGAGAAACATAGAAAGAGAGAAAGAGTGAGAAACACAGAAAGAGAGAATGAGAGAGACAGAAAGAGACAGAGAATCTCTACATTAGATTTATGCCACGAAAAACGCGGAAACGCAGAGGACTGGTGATATGCATGTTCCACGTCGCGACGGGTTACACGAACCGGAAGCATCGGACAGTGATGCTGTGTATTATCTCGATGGCAATGTGGATCGATCGTAAATCTGAACGGCACGAACGCGAAATAACGCATAATAACGACCCCTCTTTCATACCTCCATACCTCCGTTCCTTCGTTTCTCATTTTACTCGCTCGAATATCAAACATTTTGTTTCCTCTGTTTTTTTTTTTCTTTCTCTTTTTTTTTTTTTTTTAATTTTTTCTCTTTTTTCTTTTTTTTCTCCCCTGATAAAAAACATTAATCCCCAGTCCGTTGCGAAGGATTTAAAAGGCAGGAAAAAATAGATCAATCGCCATTTATTTATCATTTCTTCAAATTCCGGTACGAGTTGGGCGACACATTTTTTTAACACGACAATGCAAAATTCTTTCCATCGTTTTTTCGTATTATCATTTTTTTCTTTCTCTTTTTCTTCTTGTTTTCATTCTTTTTTTTTCCCTTCTCCTTCTCGCTCTACTTCGTTCGAACGAAAATTTCCCTACTTCTTTTTCTCTTTTTTCTTTCCGAAAAAAAAAAAAAATATTAATACGTTACCTGTTCTAAAGGACAAAAAGAAAAATATATTAATCGTTATCATTTGTTCTAAACTGCATAAGAGTCGTATGATAATTTTCGAAATACTTCAATATTTTAATTCTAACAATTTTCATTTTAACAAAATGTAAAATTTTACTTTCCATATTCCTTTTTCTGTTTTTTTTAGATAAGTACACATTAATTCGAGTCCGATTAAACAATAACATAGAAGAAAACAATCGTTTGACTCTTCGTACAAATTACATAAAAGAAAAAAAAAATAGTATGAGTTGCAATCACGTTATGGAGTAGTAGACACGATATAATATTCTTTATCATCTCTCTTTTCCATATATCCATTCACACACACACACACACACACACACACACATTCTTTTTCATCCGTTTTGTACCATCGTCGTCATCGTCGTCGTCGTCGTCGTCGTCGTCATCGTCGACGTTGACGTCGACGTCGTTGTCGTGTAGATGGCCACGTCGGGAAATGAGGAGGAAATGTACGAGTTCAGAGAGAACGAGAGAGCACACGACGTACGGCATATTTATGCGCAGTTCGCCGTTGGTTGGAAGCTATCGCGTTTCTCCGGAGACCTGTATTTCATATTTCGTCCACGCGCACATCTCTAACGACGTGACGTCGTTACGTCGAATTTAGGCGACTCTCGATGACAACTGCCGCTTCGCCCTTCTATCTATTTTTTCTTTTCTTTTTTCCCGATTTTTTCTTTTTTTCCTTATCCTCCTCATTTTTTCCTTTGTAATGCAAAATTTGAAAGATAAAAAAAAAAAAAGATCCATCATTTTCGTAAATTTCGTCAATTTCATCAACGATATATATGTATATAATTATAATATAATTTAATTAAATTAAATATAATATGATTTAATAGAAATTTTCTTAAAAAAAAATATATATATATATATATCTTTTAAGAAAATTTCTATTAGATTATATTTTCAAATCAATTATTCATTTTCGACAATTTTTTCGTGACGTTTGTTTAACGTGTCGATTTTGAGCGACTCTCGTATTTCTATCCTTTCTCTTTCTTCACAATCTATTTAGCTTTCCTTATCGTTCTCATTTGTTCTTTTACATCTCTCGTTTGTACGGCTATATAAGAATCTTTCAATTATTTTACAAATCGATTAATCCCTTTTTGGATCAATTTTGTTTCTCCGGATTACATAGAAAAATATTTCGAAGCTTAATCTTACAATTGGAGAAAAAAATATGTCTTCTTAAAAAATCGATTAGAAAACTTTTGTCTCCTTTTGCACTATCGATTGTGTTTCCTTAATCCATAGAAAAAAATGGGAAAAAGAAAAAAAAAAGAAAAGAAAAATAAAGTAAGATACCTGGTAGATTTACAGGATCGATTTTTGTTCACTATCTTATGACCAGTCAATGTATCTATTAAATATGTAGTTTTTATTCGATCACGATCTCGATTCTCGATTATCCCTTGTCAACCTTAAGAAGAAAAATGTATTACCAAGGTATCTATTCGTTCGTGAATTCGAGAATGACACGTATCCTTATTTGTATTCGAACGGTCTTCGAACGAAATGATCAGGCGTGTTACGTGCGAAATGCGATAGGAGATATTCGGAAGCATTTAAACGATTGAAATCGGAATGAATCGGAGAACCATATGACACTTTGTGATGTCTATCGATATACAAGGTGACTTGAACGAACGAGTCAATAGGGATTTTACATACTCGACGTTGATATATGTAAATAGACACATACATAAATACATACGTACGTAAGTAAGTATATGTACACGGTTATACTTTTTTCTCTGTGCATGTATGTGTATATCTCTGTATATGTATTTATGTATGTATCAATTGTATTAGTTTGGAAGGATGACATTCATCCATGTTAACTCACCTCGAACACGTATGACGATTCTGCAAGTGCTCGTATAATTAGACACGGGTGACCAAGCTGTGAATGTGACAACGGTGGTGCCTGCTGGTAAATCGGCTTGTAACTGTTTGGCCCACGAAGGTGAGGCGTCCACGTATCTGAAGAATAATAATAACAAAACACAACGATAACAAAAACGATAACGATAACGATAACGATAACAACAAGGTAAAAGAAAAAAGAAAAGAAAGGACGAAGTAGTCGGAGAAGAGATATGTAAATAAAAGAGAAGAAACTGATGGCTTTTATAGATCGTATAGATCCCTTATGGACTCTAATAAATCCGTTTAAAATAGAAAGAGACATATCGTATCGTACGATCGACGTGATATCCGTTTGATCGACGCCTCGTTAGCATATAAATGCTCATCGAACGTGATCTTCAGCTGATTGACGCGTAATGCGTCGCGACGCGCCTGGAGATACTAGATAACTCTCTCTCTCTCTCTCTCTCTCTCTCTCTCTCTCTCTCTCTCTCTCTCTCTCTTTCTCGTGTATGTTTCATCCTTCTCGTCGTTAGAAGGGACGATGATGACTATGAGATGGATGACGATGAAGATACGCACGGATTCTCTCGTACACTTGCTTAAGTGCAAATGCACGAACGAGCACGGACTGCCGGATAGATCCTAACCCGTGTATCCTCGACAGGAATCCTGTAAGCTCGTTTGGAATTCCCATTGTGGAACTACTACCACTCCTACTACCACTACTACTACTATTATGCTACTACTATTGCTGCAAAAGCAACTAGCATAGAACCAATATACTAACTACGTGCGTAACCGTTCCGCGGCTGCCGATTTCCTTCTGGGTCAAGAGTTAAATGGTCTTTGTGAAAACTAACGACACATAAGCTCGGTATCGTTTAAACGAATCAATTTATACATACATATCGTTTTCTCTATGATCCTATCGATCTAGAAACGAAATATTTCTATAATCGTATAAGATAAAAGGAAGTAAAGATGTTATTATAATAAATGTTCCATCGACTTTTTTTTCCTTTCGTTTTATTTGTTCAATCTCAACAAGAATTTACTATGTAACTATTAAAAGGGTTCATTTCGATTGCAAACTAGTAGACAAGCTATAAACTATCGTGAGCATACCAACGTGCGAATTCTACGAGTTATTCATATTACGTCCTGATTTTGTTTTAGAGAGTTCGTACAGGTGGGGTTAGAAAGGGGAAGGGGGTTAGAAAGCGAGAAAGGAAATTGTAGCGAGGAAGCGAGGAAGAGTAAGTAGGAATAAGTGGGTAGTTATAGTGGCTAAGCTATTTAACAATATTACTAATGTGCACGGTACTTGCAGTAATAATAATAATAATAATAATAATAATAATAATAATAATAATAATAATAATAATAATAATAATAATAATAATAACAACAATAATAATAGTAACAATACTAATATAATAATGATACATTAATAATAATATTAATAATACTAATAATTATAATAAAAGACATAATGATATAATGACGATAGTAGTAAGAAAGAGAGTCGAACGTGACAAGTTAAATATGTATAATTAACGTAAACGCAAAAAGAGAGAGATAGAAATAGATAGATAGATAGATAGATAGATAGATAGATAACATAGATAGATAGATAGGTAGATAGATAGATAAGTAAAACGATCATGCAATAAACTGTAATTTTCGATGGATAGACATGATGAAAGCCTAGTAGATCAGGAATCCTCTTACCTCCACCAGTTCATGTTAGACTTTGGCTGAGGGAAGGAAACGCGTATCGTATTCTGCCTCGCGGGTAACTCCACGTCCATGTCCTGTGGGCATCTCACGAACGGCCTTGGCATGTCTGTAACGATAGAAGGTGGTCATTAGACCAAAGCAATTTTCCTCCCACGAGGAAAGGCATATCCTCCTCTTCCTCCTCCTCCTCTTGCTTTTGCTCGTTGTCCGTTCTGACATATAAAATTACGAATCCCGGCTAATTGCGATATAACTGAATGGCGTTTTAAACGAACGAAGAAACGAACGACAAATGTACGTAAATATGTTTAATAACGGATCGGTTATTATTTGCTTTCAGTGCTTCAAAAACAGATTCTTTAAAACATAACTGAATGACTATATGATGAAAAATAACGATGACTATCAACGAACAAACATTCCACTGTATTATACGTTCCATTAAAAGCTATTAACCAAGAACCGTCTAAAGGACTCTAGAGGGAAACGGCACCCTTTTTAGGATACACGCCAATTGGCATGCACTCCAACGGATATAGAGATACGAGTTATAAGGTCATTCGAAGAAATTAAAAAGTGCCATTTCTCGAACTACTATTCCTGTTCCTGATCGCATCATTTTACCAAGTCTCATTCTGGTTATATCCGAACGAATGAAAATAGCGCGGTGGGAGTTAGAAAATTAAAAAAGAAACAGAAAAAAAAGAAAAATGAAGGAGAAGAAGAAGGAGAAGGAGAAGAAAAGTCAAAGGTGGAAATGAAAGAAAAATGAAAGAAAAAGAAAGGAAGGAAAGATTATAACCTTCCCGTAAGCTCATTAAGATCTAGCGTTAACGTATGGCCTCGTTAGCACACAATCCTGCCTTTTACAATCCCTACCATAGAGAGAGAGAGAGAGAGAGAGAGAGAGAGAAGAGAGAGAAGGACAGGATTCCGTTATTAAAAGCTCTTTAGAACAGGACCACGTTGAACTAATTGAACGTGAACAGTCGTAATACGATTTTCGTCACGTATAAAAATAATCATCACCGATGACGTAAATCCTGCTTTTGTTGTAGAAACGATATCCGTTGAAAGCAGCCTCGGCACCGCTAATTATCCTATTACTTTGATCCATTCGCAAAGTGGAAATTGTGAACTGTGTATTTAGCGGAACGTAGATACCAGATAATCTTGCTAATCTTATCTCTTTTTTTTTTTATCGGTTGGTACGGTTGGTTATTTTATACAGGAGAGAGAAAGAGAAAGAGAAAGAAAAAGAGAGAGAGTAAGAGAAAGAGAGAGGTATTTATCTATGATATTACGCAATTTCCTGTTATAACGATGAAGCCCGTAATCGGATCGTCATTAGAAAGAGAACGCGTGATTACCTAGATCGTAACGAGAATCCACGAGCGTGTATTCGCGAAGGCACACTGGTTCTTTTCCATTCCATCGACCATCGTTAACGCAATATCTCGTGTGAGGTCCTTCCAATTTAAATCCACGTCGACATCTAATATGACATCTAGCGCCGTGAGGGTAATCGGTCGCACCAGAATAGTGTCCAGGACATCGGATCTGTTTGACAATTTTTGAGGAATATTAATAAATATAACGTTACAATTAAATTTAAGTAATTAATAGCGACGGAGTAATTTTACGGGGCTTAACGTCAAAGTGATTTTTCTTTTTTTTTTTTTTGTTAATTCGTCAACTAACAGATAGCCTGGTATTTCTAAAAATGAGAAATGTTAAAAAAAAAAAGAAAAAAAAGAGGAAAGAAAAAAAAAGGAAATAATAAATAAAACGAGAGATGATACCTCGGCGTGCAACGGTGGTTCCATGGCGGGACACTTTGACTCCAGCGAGACGCATGTTCTCTCATCCGTAGACAAAACTAAATCGCCGTTGCACGTACAGTAGTAACTTCCTGGCGTGTTAATGCATTCGCCGTTACAACCACCGTTCCGGTTCAAGCATTCGTTTACATCCTGACACTGACTTCTGTTCCTGAAAGCGAACGCCCTACCATTGTTACTGGTTCCTTGATAATTTCTTGCTCCTTGCAAGGGAATATACAGTTCGCGTGATATCCTGACGGGTATTATCTGATTATTACATCTATACTACGATCCCTCTAATTTCATCCTATTGACGTTCATCAACAATCGATGATACTTTAAAAGATATTTTCTTTTTTTTTCTTCTACTTCTTCTTCATTTACAAAAAATGTTTGTTATTAACAAAAATAAAATAACGAACAAAAAATTAGTTAATTATATGTCACACCACTTGCCTGTGATTGAACACGTAGCCCGATCGACAATTGCACAGGAAAGATCCCACTGTGTTAATGCATTCTTGTTCGCATCTACCGTTACGCCACTCGCATTCGTTTATATCTAAATCGATAAAGTTACGAAATTATAATAATACGTGCTTTGTCTCGAATTCGAATTTGAATTCGAATTCGAGTTTGAATTCACGATTGGTAATATGTCAGTCAGGCGTTCGCACAAAGGAAAGCACTTTAACTTGCCTACGCATTCGGTTCCTTGTAATCGAAATCCTGGCGTACAGGTACAATGATACGAGCCAGGAGTATTGACGCATCTCTCTCTGCACGGTGAATCCTCGGCGCATTCGTCGATATCTGTGACGATGGTGTGTAATTAAAAAATCGAAGGACGATGATCGTGATTTCATATTTTTCTTACGTTTAAAAAAAGAAAGAGAAAGAGAACGGATTTATCATTTCATTAAGGTTTTTACACGAACCTACACAAGTGTCGCCCTCCGATCGATAACCTTCGTCGCATTCGCAACGATAACTGCCCAAGGTGTTGACGCATCGATTCGTCTTGCAAATTCCTGATGCACATTCGTCGATATCTATCCAAACGAGATTTTTTTTTTATGTTATATATATATATGTGTGTGTGTGTGTGTGTGTTTATAACATTGTACAAAAGACTCAGTTATTGCAAGTGCACATTACACTTTTTAACAAAATAAAAATTGTTTTCAATCTGAAACTTCGAAAATTGTTTCGAAAACGATTGACTGAAAATTTGCAAAAACAAAAGAAAGAAAGAAATAGCATCGTTGTAAAGAGTATTTTAAAAGAGTTTTCGAATGACGTATCGCTCGTTACATTGCCGTTTAAGATTTTCTTAAGAGTCACTGTTCTTAAGAGATGAGTTCGAAGTAGGTGGAATTACGATAAAGACGTGTTTTCTTTTGAAAGCAAAATTGACCTGTCTCGGTATTTTTCGAGAAAAGGCGTACAGATTTCATAATAATCTCGATGAACACTTTGGGACAGTCTGTACGCACAACATTATATTGGAAGCAAATAGGATATGTTGATAACTATAAATTCATCTTGAAGATGGATCGTTATAAATACGAATCTACAATAGCTATTCAAAGAATATATATATACTTACGTAGATAGATATATACGTAGATACATCGGGAAAACTCACCTACACAAGTAGAATTCCGCATTTGATATCCTTCCCAGCATCCACACTTGTAAGATCCAACGGTGTTAATGCAAGCATGCTCGCACCCATGCCGACCAGAGCATTCATCCACATCGTGACACATCGAGCTGTTGGACTTGTCATACTGAAATCCCTCCTTGCAAGTGCATATCACCATACCGCCTTCGGCATTGCATATCTGCTCGCAACCACCATTATCGATCATGCAAGGATTTGAACGATGGCAGGTCTTATTCTTGATCTCGTATCCTCTGGGACAATCGCAACGGAAAGAGCCCGGTCTATTGATGCAAGCGTGAGAACATCCACCGTTATCCACTTCGCACTCGTTCACGTCGACGCATGTTTTAGCATCGTCAGCCAATCGATAACCACTAGGACAATCGCACCTGTAGCTACCTTTTGTGTTTAAACATATATCAGAGCAGGAGCCGTTTTCTACCTCGCACTCGTTTATATCGATACAATTTTTAAAGTCGATGTCGTCGAGCTGATGACCATCTGGACAACGACAAGAAAAGGTACCTTCGAGATTGACGCAGACGTCCGAACAGCCGCCGTTCTCGAGGGCGCATTCGTCGATGTCAAGACACGTTTTCCCATCGTTATCTAGACGGAGACCAACGGGACAACTACAACGAACGCCACCGATGATGTTGAAACAGGCATGAGTACAGCCGCCGTTTTCGATCTGACATTCGTCGACGTCTATACAAGTTCGAGAATCCTTCGCAAGTACATGACCGTCCGGACATTGACATTTGAACGAGCCCGGAGTATTGATACAATCGTCGGGACAATCGGCTATTTCCTTCTCGCATTCGTTAACGTCCACGCAATCTTTCTCGTCTTGACCAAGCTCGTAACCCTCGGAACAACTACAGAAATGACCTCCGATCGTGTTGGTGCATATATGCGAACAACCACCGTTTCCTTCGAGGCACTCGTTGATGTCCAAACAAGAGGATCTGTCGCTGTGCAAATAGTGTCCCTCGTAACAAGTACATACGTAGCTACCAAGTAGATTCAAACAGTCGTGTGTGCAATTGTGCTCGCTCGTAAGACACTCATTTACGTCGACGCAACTCTTCTTGTCCTGCGGCATGAGAATATAACCGGTAGGACACTCGCAATGATATCCGCCCTCGGTGTTAACGCACGAATGAGAACAACCAGAATCAACGTCGTTCTCGAATTCCTCGCATTCGTCGATGTCCTCGCAAGTACGAAGGTCTTGTTTCAATCTGAATCCCAACGGGCAAGAGCAACGAGTTTTGCCCGTACCATCGTCATGGTGACAACGATGAGAACAATTTCCGTTGTCGCGTTTGCAGCCATCGATCAAAACGCACGTCCTATTATCCGAATCAAGATCGTAACCCGTCGGGCAACCGCATCTGTAAGAGCCGACCGTGTTGAAACAGGAATGCGAACAGGCACCATTTTCTTCTTGGCACTCGTCCGTGTCGTCGCAGAATGTCAATTCGTCGGGATTCACGCGAAAGCCCTCGTAACATTCGCACTTGAAACCACCTAAGACGTTCGTGCACTTTTGAGTACAATTGTCTTTAAGTTCCGAACACTCGTCAATGTCCAAGCAAGTGACGTTGTCCTCTGTGGACAAACGAAAGCCCGAGATACAGTCGCACGTTACCGTGCCATTCGAGGAATAACAAATGTCGGAACAACCACCGTTCTCAACCAAACATTTGTCCTCGTGCACGCAAAATTTCTTCTCCTCGTCGTCCAGGGTCAATCCGTCGGGACAGCTACAGGAGACGTTACCGTTCTGATATTGACAAAAATGCGAACATCCGCCGTTGTCGATCAAACACTCGTCGATCTCCACGCACGTCTTCCCATCGTCCTCGAGTAGTTTGTAATTGTCGGGACAAGCGCACTCGTAGGCACCTTCCGTGTTGGCGCAAAAATGAGAACACCCGCCATTTTCTTCTATACACTCGTTCAGATCCTCGCAGGTTTTCTTATCTTTTCCAATTTGATATCCCTTAGGACAATGACACTCGAAACTTCCGATCGTATTAACGCAATCGTGAGAGCAAGGCTCGCTTATCTCGTTATTCGTTTCCAAACACTCGTTTATGTCAACGCAAGTTTTATTGTCCAACGACAAATTGTATCCCACGCGACAGGCACACTTGTAGCCGTTCGATTCGCTGATACACTCGTGCGAACAATCGCGATGAGCCTCGCAGTGGTCGATTTTTCTACACGTCCAACCGTCCGGTTCCAACGTGAAATCGTCGGGACACTCGCACGTGTATCCGTTACGGACGTTCACGCAAATGTGACTACAGTTGTTTCTACCGGCGCACTCGTCCAGATCTATGCAAGTTTTTTTATCCTCGTCCAAGGTGAAATCCTCGGGACAGTAACAAATGTAACCGCCATCGAGATTCTCGCACTCGTGAGAACAATCGTGAAGATTCGTCGAGCACTCGTCGATGTCCTTGCAGGTACGTCGATCGTCGATCAATTCGTATCCATCGAGACAGCTACAGCGAAAGCTACCTTCGGTGTTGTTACAATGTTGCGAGCAAAATTTCGTGTCTAGGAAACATTCGTCTATGTCGATACACGTTTTTTCGTCCGTCGATAATTCGTATCCCGTTGGGCACTCGCAGTAATACGCACCCTCGACATTTTTGCAAATATTCGAACAAGCGTGCGACCCTTCGGTACACTCGTCTATGTCCCTACACGTTTTACCATCCTCCAAAAGATCGAATCCTTCGGGGCAACCGCATCGAATCTCTCCGTTCTCCTGTTCGCACGTATGAGAACAACCATGATCACTGGCACAGGGGTCAACGATCCTACACGTACGCTCGTCTTCGTCGAGTTTCCAACCGATAGGACAGGTACAATTGTACGCACCAATCGTGTTTACGCATTCGTGAGAGCAATTGTGTTTGAGCTCGTTATTCCGACACTCGTCGATGTCCTCGCAAATGCGTTCTTCCTCCGAATAAAAATAACCCATTGGACAAGTGCAATTATACCTTCCCTCGAGATTTATACATAGGTTTTCGCAATCGTGCTCGCCGTTCTCGCATTCGTTCGCGTCGATACAAGTGCTATTGTCCCGGTCGAGTTGATATCCTTTCGGACAATGGCACTCGTAAGATCCTTCCTCGTTCTTGCAAATATGACTACAGTTATTTCTAGTATCGTCCGTACACTCGTCTATGTCCTCGCATATGGTACCACTCTCGTCGATTTTATATCCAAGAGGACATTCGCATTTGAAGGTAGATGATCCCAGCGGCAAACAGGCGTGAGAACAAGTGACGTTCCAACATGGATTCGATTCGGTACAAGTTATACGATCCTCCTCTAAAACCCAACCGGTCGGACAGGAACATCGATAGGAGCCGTATTCGTTGATACAAAAGTGAGAACAATCGTGATCCTCTTCCTCGCACTCGTCGATATCCCTACAGAGATTATTCTTATCCCTTCGAAATCCATTCTCACATTTCTCATCCTTGCACGTTAAACCATCTTCGAGAAGATCTAAACCAGGTGGACAAGTACATATATAACTACCATGAGTATTGACGCACTCGTGTGAGCAATCGTGCTCGTCCTCGAGACACTCGTCCATATCCGAACACGTTTTTCCATCCTCTTGTAATACGTAACCCTCGTGACAGACGCATCTATAAGTGTCGGCTTCTACTTCACAAGATTGAGAACAACCGGCGTTATCGCAGATATCCATTAAGACGCATTGAGTTTTGCTGGAGTTGAAAAACATTCCTTGAGGACAAGCGCACTCGTAAGAACCTTCGGTGTTTCTACACTCGTGAGAACAATCGTCGAGACTTTCTAAACACTCGTTCACGTCGATACAGTTTCTTCCGTCCTTATCGATTTTAAAACCATTAGGACACGAACACTTGTAATCACTTTCCAAGTTAATGCAATCGTGAGAACAATCGTGAGTACCCTTTTCGCACTCGTCGATGTCCATGCAACGAAATTCCGTCACTAGCTCGTAACCCGTAGGACAGCTACAGAGATAACCACCGATAACGTTCGTGCAATTGTGCGAGCAACGATGACGTTCCATCTCGCACTCGTTCAAATCGATGCAACTTCTTCGATCGTCCTTAAGAAGAAAACCGTCGTGACAAACGCACTCGTAACTTCCGCGAATATTAATACACTCGTGTTCGCATCCATGACCTGGCTCGTTACACTCGTCAACGTCCGTGCAATTGAACTTGTCGTTGTCGCGTAAAACGAAACCAGCGGGACACGTACATGAGAAGCTGCCCTCTAAATTAACGCAAGAATGCGAGCACGGTGTATACGTACATTCGTTTATATCGATACAAGTTATGTTGTCTTCCAAGAGGCGATATCCAGGATGGCAAATACATCGAGGACCTTCGTCCTCGATATACTGACAATCCTGAGAGCATGCTGGTTTCAAGGACGAACAGGTTCTCTCTTCCGTACACGTTACATTGTCTTCCTTCAATACCTGTCCCAAAGGACAACCGCATACAAAGGAACCCTCGATATTGCTGCAACTATGGGAACAGGCCAACGGTGATTTCGTACACTCGTCTATGTCCTTGCAGGACACCTCGTCTTCTTCCAGTTGGTAACCGGAACGACAAACGCAATGATAACTACCTTCGTCGTTTCTACATTCGTGTTCGCAGCCGTGCGTTTCACCCTCGTCGCCTTCCACACACTCGTCGATATCTTAAACAACGAATATTAAATCGAACATCGAACCATATCCAATAAAATGTTCCAACCAATAAAATATACCCACCAACGCAATTTCCATTCTCGTCCTTCCTAAACCCATCCTCGCATTTCCCTACATCCGGTAATTCGGTCAAACTCTCGTTATAATCGTCCTCGTCCACGTCGTCCTCCTCGTCGTCGTCCTCCTCCGTATCGTAATCTTCTTCCTGCAACACCTTCGTCATCTTTTTCGGCTTGTTTATACATCTGTAAGATCCTAAGGTGTTCTCGCAGTTGGTATCCTCCGGACAAATCTTCGAAACATTTTCGCACTCGTTCACGTCTGAAATTTAACGAACGATCCTTGTGGACAATCGTTTATTCGAAGAGCCGGAAAGTAAAGGAGAAAGAAAAAAAAAAGAAAAAGAAAGAAAATGGAAAAAGAACAAATAAATTACGAAGGGAAGAAAAGAAGAAAAAAATACAAAAAACAGAAAAAGAGGAATCATTATGTCCGATGAGTCGCTATATTCCAAATATTTCACCTTGACAAGTCTTCCAATCGTTGGTCAAGTAAAAACCATCCGGGCAAAGGCAAAAGACACTTCCTGGTGTGTTCAGGCATACGTGAGAACAACCGGCGTTGTTATTCGCGCATTCGTCGATGTCCTCGCAAGTATGGTTGTCCAATGCCAATTTAAATCCAGGGATATCGGTGCAGCTGCACTCGTAACCGCCTTCGAGATTACGACAGGTACCTTGACAAGGGCCGTGTCCGTTGTTCGGCAGACACTCGTTAACATCTGTTACGAGATTTATTAAACGTAAAGAAAAAGAGAGAGAGAGAAAGAGAGAAGCTTTGTCATCCTTTCCATTCCATTTATTTCATCTCTATTCATTTAATGTAAGCTTCATTCAATATAATTCATATAATACAATAATAAATATATTTTTTAATGATTAGTTATTAGATTAATGATTAAATATTTCGTAAGAACAAACGTTATTAACAAACATTATCGTAGATTAAGCTCGTCACGTTAATATCGCATAATGATATTTTGTTATAAATATTGACGTTTAAAACTACTGACAACGAAACCTTCCGAAAGGATCGATTATCGACAAATAACGATCTCGTTCATTTTTTCATTCCGGTTTGCTTGTTGAACACTAACGCGTTTGAAATGTAGAAAAAAAAAAAAGAAACACAGAGGTAAAGAGAAAAAAAGAAAAATTGTAACTCTAAATAAATAAAAAGAAGAGGGAAAAAAATAAAATACAAAAAAAAATACAAAAATTTAGAAAACATTCCAAACGAAGTATGTATATGTGCGTACGTGCGTGCCTCTGTGTGTGTGTGTGTATGTGCGTGTACGTGTGTGCTGTGTTGTATATACGTGCAAGCATCAAAATGAAATCAATCCATCGCCAGCTGGAAACGAGCATCCGACGGCACGCAAGCTCTTTACTCCCCAACAGCGAGAAGGTTAACCTCGTTGAAAGCTCGTTCATTCAATGGACGAGTAATGTAGTTGAAAACGACACGATCAACGTTGTCGGCTACGTTAAATGAAATTCAACATTCGTTTGGTACGTACGTTCGACATCTTTCGCAAACGCAACGAAGGAGATGAGAATAAAATGAAATCCCATAATCGTTTTCGAATCATATCGAAATGAAAGATCTCTTCGAACGCGACTTAATTTTATTTATTTTTTTCTATTTCTTCTTTTATTTATTTATTTATTTATTTTTTTTATTCGTTCAAAAAAGAAAAGATGAACTAAATCGTTTGTTTGTCGTATATGAAGAACTTTTATATATATTTTTTGCTTTATTACGGCTGCTTCTTTTTTTTTTTTTTTACTATTATTTTTTTTTTTTTTATTTGTTTGTACATTAAATCAAGGGACTAAATCGTTTGATTATTGTGTGTAAAGAACTTTTGTATATTTTTGTTTCTTTACTTGTTATTTATATTAGCGTTTTATTATTATTATTATTTTTTTTTTATTTTATTTGTTCATTTGTTTATGCACAAGGGATTAATCGTTTTTATATACGTAAATAAAAAACTTACCTTGACAAGTATGCCCATTTGCTGCCAACTGAAAGCCAGAATGACATTCACAGTGGTAAGAGCCAGGATCGTTCAGACAAAAATCTGAACACTTGGCAGTGTCCTCTGAACATTCGTCTATGTCTATGTAAAACAAAGGATTTGAAAAAAGACAGAAAGAAAGAAAAAAAAATCCAAAACAAAATAAATAAATAAATAAATAAATAAATAAAAAGAAAAAAAAATAGAAAACAAAAAATAAAACAGAATAAATAAGAAAGAATAAAAATAAAATAAGATATGATAAAATAATATTCTTCGAAATTTATCATCAATCGTCGAAGAACATCGAGATGATTAATTAATTATTTTCAAGTAAATTGATATCGGTGATCACAAGGAAATACGAATGCATATACATAGGTGTATGTACGTACATATTTACGTATATAGGGTAACTATCTGTCGCAATGAATTATTTCTCTCTGTACATTGGATTCATTGAAATTCATTGGGGGAAAAAAAAAGAAAAAAAGAATAAAAAAGAAATAAATGGGAAAAAAAGAAACGAACAAACATTAGAGGCTTGACGGTGATTAATGGTACCGACACGTGCCGATTTAACAAATGTTCGTACGATTGGTAACAAATTCGTACGTGTAAACTGATAATATTCCGATTAACGTTACACGATCGATTCTCGATTATTTTTCTACGCTTTAACAAGCCAATAAAATCATCAAAAGCAAGTACGAAGGATATCATACTCGTGAAAAACATATATATGTATGTATGTATGTATGGATATATGTATGTTTATATATATATATATATATATATATATATATATGTACGTACGTATGTATTTGTGTGTGTATCAAATAATATTCCAACGTGTTTAAAATAAAATCATTCGAGAAAATACGTACATAGATGCATTGAAATTTATTTCCAACATCATAAACGTTGCTAAACACCCATTAACACATTTTATTAGAAAAATAAGGAAAATAAACGACGACGTGGTTTACCGATGAATATCGTATTTTAAAGGACACTATCTCTTGTCCCTTTGTCCTAATATCGCACGTTTCTCTAACTTTAAACTCTACCCTCGATACACGTGAACGTGGGTGAAAAAGAAAATTACGAGCCTGTCGTCTGACGTTAAACTTGGATATTAAAAAAGAAAATCGTTTCTATATCTTTAACTTAGCCTTCTCTCAGTTCTCACCCACGCGTTCTTCCTTTCTTCGATGACAATATTTTTCTTTTTCTTTTTTTCTTTTTTTTTTTTTTTTTAACACGATTGCATAAATGTACAAGATTACAAATTTGAAAAATTTCTTTTTTAAGATTTTCTAGATGAAAACAAATTTGTAATCGCAGAAACACGAAACTTTTAAAAAAGAGATTTAGTCATATAATAATTTTCTACGATAACGAAATTTCGAAATTTTTGTCTTTCTTGTTCTTTCCTCTTTTTTCGGCCAAATGTATAACTTCGAATTCGAAAGGTATTCATAATTTCTAAAATTTTTCAGAAGAGAAAAAAAAAAAATTTTTATTCGAAGAGCAAAAAACAAGTGGCACGAACATTTCTCAAGAAAATATAAGAATTGTGTACAAGAAGAAGAAAGAAAAAAAGAAAAAGGTAATTATAACTCTGTTTGAAACTCCAATAAATCTAATTAATTCCAATCGATCGATCGTGTTCTCCCTTCGTCCTTCTTTTTCTTCCCACAAACAAAATTCTTTTCTTCGGTCTTTTTGCGTTAAACTTTATGATTTCAAATTCAGTAAACGTGTTTGTTGAATTAAAAAAAAAAAAAAAAAAAAAGAGAGAGAGAAGAAGAAGGAAAAACCGAGAAATTTTTTTCTCGCGAAAGAGAAAACAAAAATATGTAATTATATGTTAAAAATTCCGATTAATTCTAATCGATTGTGATGATTCTAATCCATTTTCTTTTGTTTAATTTAAAAGAAAAAGAATATTAATATTACCTATACAGGAGGTACCATTGATTCGAAAGCCATCGAAACAGGAACACTTCGCACCAATCGGCGTATCCTCGCACACGTGTTCACAGCCACCCCTCTCCTGATCGCAACGTCGCACGTTATCGATTATCGTTTCTAAAATGGAACGATATCGGTGATGTAACAAAAAAGTTTACCGAAGCACATCGGATTCGAATTCGATAGAAACACGATTTTCCGATAGGTTTTACTTACACTTTTAGAGGGAAAAAAAAGAACAAAAAAAAATGCCAAGTTTACGAATAAAACGTAATAAAACTCCGTCTCTAATCGTTCTAATATCCCTTAGAAATAATCCGAAAGATTTCAATTCATTTAAACTGACTTACGTATCCACGAAAAACGATCGAATAAAATTTAGAAATATTTTCATCCTAAAGATTCATACTATTATTAATGAAAAATATTTTTACGCATCTGGCAACGTTGAAATTCGATAGGTCTGCCAATTATCGAATCTTCGATATAAAATCCAATAAATTTTTTTATAACGTGGGCATGTAATAAAAAAGAAAAAAATGTAATAAAAAAAAAAGAGAGAGAAAGGGATGAGTAAAAAAGAAATAAAAAAAACAAAGAAAGGGGGGGGGGAGGGAAAGAAGGACGAAATTAAAAAAGAAATAAAAAAAAAAAAAATTCACAAAAACATACAGAAAAATAGGAAATAAAAAAGATGAACTGCGTGAACCACGTACGAACTATCAAATGTTCGTTAAAATCTGTCAAACACAATATCGAGGCAGAACGTTTGTTCGTTACGACAAAATCAAATCAAATCAAATCAAATCAAATCAAAGCGTATCAAATAAAACGAAACAAAATACGTTATAAACAAATATAAATGTAAAAAATAAACGTAAAAAAAAAAAAAGAGAGAGAAGGAAAAAAAGCGATACAACCAACAAAAACGTCGATTGATTTAGGAAGGAAACTTTTTTCTAACGGTAAACAGATCAACGTTAAAAGCTATCAAGGAAGTAATTATACTCTCTTATATCGGGGGTGGGTGAGGGAAGAGGGATAAAGAAGGATAAGACCACCATTTATCTTCTCGTCTAACAACGCTCACCTCCTTTCTTCACGCATTTTGGTACAAGACCAAGCCAAGTTGCTTCGCTGCAAAAAAGTCGATCCACCATCGAGTCCTCGAGAACGAACTCCTCCAGGCAAACATAAACTGCGACCAAGTATCGATTGAAAGGTGGTAGAGCGTTCTTTCTCCTATAAAAATACATTGGTTTACGTGTATGAAACATTTGAAATAAAAAATTTGATAAAAAGGAAAAGGAAAAAGAAAAGATTTCATTCGTTGGTCAAACAAACGTCAATGATTACGTTCGTGATACAAATTTTAATAGTATACAAAACTTCTCTGTTCCCTTTTTTCATAACTTCGCACTTTTCTTACAATTTCGAAGTGTGTATGACGAACGAACGAACGCAAAAAAAAAAATATACAACGAATTCTCGTATTTTCTGTTTTTCTTTTTCTATTTTTTTTTTTTTTTTTTTAAACATTTGAAATGAGAAAAAATTGTAGAAAACAAATTCATTGACTGGTTCATTCACGAATAGATCTATGTTTTATATACACTCTTAGAAACTATTGCGTTGTTCGTTTTTTTAATTTCGAAGTACATACGTCGAACGAATAAGAAAGAAGATAGAAAAAATAAAAAAAATTTTTCTTCTCTTTCACCCTATATATGTATATCATAAATTCTTATATAGAAAGGACAATTCCTCCGAGCAAAGATAAACCGTGTGCAAGTATCGATTGAAATATGTTAGAACGTGTTTTTCTCTTATGAAATAAGTACAAACATTTCAAATGAAAAATTGTAAATAAAAGAATTCATGGAGGACAACAATGACTTATTGGAGGTAGAAATTGAAATATAATAAAAACTATTGTATTATTTATTACGTAACATTCGAAGCGTCTATGTCAAACGAATGAAAAGAAAAAAAAAAAAAAAAAAAAAAGAGAGAGAAACAAAAAGTATTCCTAAAAAATTCCCCGTTTCTTTCTTTTCTTTCCCACCCTATATACATCTCCTACGAAAAGGACAACTTCTCCGAGCAAGAATATAAACCGCGACGAAGTATCGATTGAAAGGTGCTAGAACGCTTTCTTTTTTCTTTTAACTTCAATAAAATACAATAAAATACACATATGTACGTATATGAAACATTTGAAGTGAAAAATTGTAGGAAAGAAAAAAAGAAAAGAAGAATTATTGGATAACAGAGGCCAACGATCATCAAGTTTCAAATAAAAAGTCAAATGGAGTACAAACGTCGTTCGTTACGCCATAACTTTAGGATCCTGTGTGTCGAAAGAAAAATAAAAAAAAAAAAAAGAGAGAGAGAAAAAGAAGAAGAAGAAGAAGAAGAAGAAAGAAAAACAAAATAAAAAAAAACAAAAAAAAAACAAGAAAGAAAATGTAGAAAAAAAACTTTGACCTTTCTTTCGTCCTTCGTCCCAACCCTGTAATATATCTAACAAAAGTCTTTTTACTCGAGTTACATCTTCGGGAATATCTTTTATCGGGCTAAATGCAAATAAAATAAAGTTGACCAAAGAATGAGTAAAGTAAAAGGAAGATGCTTTTTAACCGACCTAGCGTATCTCGGAGGATAAGCATTAACGACCGAGGGTGCTTTGATAAGACCCTTTCTGCGTGCCTTCATGAGACAACTTAGATCCAATCTCGACATCAAAGTTTCGTTCAAGCCACCGACATCCGACACCACCGACGGCTTTACTCCCGATAGAGACTTCTCCGGCATTTGCTTCCTCTTATCCTTCGTTTTCCTACGTCTCTTCAACTCGCCGAGCCTCTTCCGTGCTTGAACTCGTTGCTTCCTCGTCGTATCGCTTCTCAAATTTCTACTTGGCTCATCACCCATATATAGATCGTTACGAAAGTGTTGCAACTTGTTCTCTGAAAACATAAAGGCGTTCGATCAATTACCTACTCGTTAACGAATAATTCACTAATGTCTATCGAGGGTTTATCGATTTGACAATTATATATATATATATATATATATATATATATATATATATATATTTTTATTCATTGTATTTACATGTAAAGAGATTTCCATGTATGTGTTAAGTCGATGAATAATTTTTTCGACGTTTTGATTCCCTGGAATTTTTCTCAGTATTCTTTTTTTACTTTACTTTTTCACTCATCGAGAAATGTTCTATCAAATTTCTTGCAAGATAGCGCGAACAATCGAAATTATCGTACATTGAAAAATAGGAGAGAAAGAAACGAAACAAAAGGTTCGAGTTTTAATATTCTAGAATTATTGTATCTGAAAAGGGTAAAAAATAAAAGAAAAGGGTAGTAACGAGAACAAAAATTGAGTCCCGCATCGACATAAATTAAATTACTCCGGCAGGGTGGGTATCGTGCCGCTTGAAAAGCAGCTTTCCTTCCTGCAACAGCTAAGAAGAACTCCGGACTCGAGTAAAGCAAACGAGATTTTATCGCGATTAAACGGGTCGCTATTAAGGTAAACGAAATACGCTTATACGTATCTATTTACGTGCGAAGTATTATCATTAGAAATCATTAAAATTAATTATAAAACAACGCATCTATATTCGTGCGTCTATATTTCAAAAAGTGAGTTTCATTCATGAAAAACAAAAAAAAAAAAGAAATTTTTTTTTGTCGGATAAAGATAAAGAGGGAGGATAGTAGCAAACATTGTAACGAACACATTAACACACTTACACACTGGACATAAAATAATATGACCAAAAAGAAACGTAAACACGCACACATACATATATATAACTAAAGCTTCCACATGCTTACAAAGATTGCACCCGTATAAGGAGTCAAGATCGAGACACGCGATAGTAGTCTTAAAGGGTCAAAGTGTCATGAGCCGAGCATGCTCGTTTACGCCAACTTATATATGTGTCTCTGTGTGTACGCGTTTATAACACTTAGGTATGTATATATGTCCGTATACATGTACTACTGGCACTAACTTCTCTAAGATCAAGGTGAGAAGATGATTCACTGCTCGTGTCCTATCTCAAGCACCGTCGACCATACACTGTTTCCTCTGTTGCCGACACGCTTGCTAGAGAGAACAACAGGAAGAGAACAACCAGAATAATGCCCTATCCTTATCGACAACTCGATACATTAATCCCGGTTTAAATGGATTTAGATCATGACCCGTGAAAATATTTTATTTCAATGATAAACTTAATATAAATATGAAAACAAAATAGATATTTTGTGTGTGTGTGTGTGTGTGTGTGTGTATATATGTTTGTTTGTTCTTTCTTTCTTTTCTAATTTATTTCATTTTCTTCTCGTCTTTTCTTTCTTTTCTTTTTCTTATTATCCCCAAGAAAAACTTTTGTTAGAACTCACGCTGCTATTAATTATTAACTTTGGGATGTAATCAGTAAGAGAGGGGAGGGTCAAGCTCAAAAGCAAGAGCAACTACTGGCTGGCAGACGAAAACAGGTTGCGAGTGAAAAGAGACTAATTGTAAGTTACACGAAAGGTAAAGAAAATGTGCATGTGTTGGTTCTCTCGTGAAGAAGAAAGGAGAGAAAAAGATAGAATATACATACGTGCTGTTTCAACTATCCATATAATCTTCCTTTTTCTATTCCTCTTTCTCTCTCTCTCTCTCTCTCTCTTTTCCTTTTTATTTCCCCCGAGTGACTATAACACGCTTTTTGCTTGGATTAGCTAGACTCTTCTTTCGCTTCACGCCTCAGTTCTTAACTAATCGAAGGTAAGAGGGATTGATAAGCGTAACGCAAGAATAAACGATCAGGATTAACATCAAACTTACTATAAAACGTGTGTGTGTGTATATGTATATGTTTTTTCTCTTCATAAGCTTTACCGAACGTAATCGTCTCTATTTTTTCTTTTTCTACTTTTTTAATTTTTTCTTATTATTTTTATTTACTATTTTTTTTTTTTTTAATCACCTAACATTAAATCGCCATCTTTTAAAGAACGAACTTGTTCCTTCGATAACAAAATTATTAAATTATTAAAATGCGCATACCAATATTACAAACTCTTTCTCTCTCTCTCTCTCTCTTTAACACACGTAACACATATAAAACACCTATGTATCTACGTACCAAGATGTATAAGTACCTGCATACGTAAATACTTTATATATAATATATTTATAATATAATAATATTACGTCTTATAATATAATACTACGTATATATAATACATAATATATAATACATTAATACTACAATAATATTACATCTTAAACCATAATACTACCTATATATATTATATATAATATATAATATTTACATCTTAGGAGCGAAAAAGGAAAGTTAATACTTATGGGAATTCCTGCTTTACGCTTATCAATACTCCTTCCTTCCTTCCTACCTTCGATATGACGTAGTCCTATGGAACGTGTCACGAAAGGGCTGAAAATGAGAACTCGAAGGAGGCAAACTCAAACTCAAACTCGAAGGAGAAGAAGAGAGAGAGAGAGAGAGAGAGAGAGAGAAGAAGGAACTTAGCTCTCACACATCCTTCGGAAAAATCCCATTAGGATCGTTCCTCAAGGATGCAGTTATAATCTGTCCCCTTGGACCGCTCGTTCAACATAACGTGTTCTCTCTCTCTCTCTCTCTCTCTCTCTCTCTCTCTCTCTCTCTC
>NC_057687.1:9537979-9552979 GCF_014466175.1 Vespula pensylvanica | reverse complement strand
TCCTCGAATAAGAGTTCATCCTGTTTCTTCATCCTTTCCTCACGGATATCTCAACTAACGCTTCTTCTTCCCTTGATTGTTGACAAAATCTGCATTATTTAACTTTCATTTTCAAAACGTTACTTACTTTACATTATGGCGTTGCTTGATCGGTAATAATAATTTCCTTTTCTTTTCTCCCTTCCTTTCTTCTCTCATTTTTCGTGTCCCACTCCTACCCCTTCGTAAATAAAAATGAGAAAGCACATTAAAGAGAGAAGAAGAAAAAGAGAAAGAAAGAAAGAAAGAAAGAAAGAAAGAAAGAAGAATATCACCGATGAGAGTGCATGATATGCAGTTGAAATTAATTGTGATTGTTGTCGAGAGAGAAAAAAAAAAGGAAATTGAAAAAGGGAAAGAGGGAGACAAGAAAATGAAAGCTCTCGATTTAAACAAGATTTGTGTAAGTCGAATATTACAGGGTTACTCGACGTATACATATATATACTTGTGTTCGACGTATATAAATAAATACATATGTACACTTACCACACACATACACATATATATATGTTAATATATATGTATATATATATAAATATATATATAATGTGTATGTATATATATACGTACATATATGAATATATATATATATATATATATATATATATATATATACCAACGTTTCTTCTTTTCGCCTAATTATGACAAGAACGATAACAAGGGTTTCGTACGTACCAAAGATCGACACTCGTATACGGACAACGGAGTTACGAAGCTGAAAAAATTCAGAGAGGAGAAACCGGAGTTGGTCCGTCGAGAGTACAACTTAATCCCGTGGACAATAATTAAACGACCTTATACGGTATTCTTTATATAACAGTGGAAAAATATAGTCGGTATATTTTTGACACGAACTCAATGAAATCTTCTCTCTCTCTCTCTCTCTCTCTCTCTCTCTCTCTCTCTCTCTCTCTCTCTCTCTCTCTCTCTCTCTTTCTCTCTTGCTGTTGCTTCTTCTTTCTTTCTTCTTTTTTTCTTTATTTTTCTTTTCGTATCTTTTTTTCTTCCTTTTCTCCTTTTACTTGGCGCACGATCGCGATTAATATGTTACGAGCTGGTAAGACGTTAATATCAATCATCCTTTAACAGGAAGGAGAACATCATCCTCCGCCTCTTTTCGACGGCTCCTCGAATAGATTGGCTTACAGTTCAGAAATCTCTTATAAGATGAGAGAGAAGGAGAGAGAACGATTTATTTTTCAAGTATTTTATCGAGAGATGATTAACGTGCCTTCGCCAACGTAAGACTGATAATTACTTTCGATGCTATAATATACCTGTCCTTACGACTCTTTCCTACTTACACGAATATTTTTCTTTTCTTTTCTTTTCTTTTCTTTTCTTTTCTTTTCTTTTCTTTTCTTTTCGTTTCGTTTCTTTTCGTTTCTTTTTTCTTCTTTTATTTCTCTTCTTTTTTTCCTTTTAACATCACGATAACGGGATATCAATTACGCGCCTATGTAATAACCAACAATTACTATCCAATCTTGAGATATCTAATTAAACGAACGTATACCTATAACATAATTATAATCTATCTGTAAGAAGACATCGTATAGATATACTATATCTATACAGCATGATTATAAATAAAAAGGCCAGTTTGTTATATCGTTTTTGTTAACTGCGATAGATGGATAGAGTAAAAGAAAATTTTTTTTCGACACTTCGCCTATTGTCAAATTTTTTAAAAGCACGAAACACGCGATTTTTTAGAATTTTACATGGGAATGTTAATTTTTTTTTTTTTTTTTTTTATGGAACATCCTATATCTTTCTTTTTTCTTTTCTCGTAAATTAGTTAAATATTTCAATCGATTATCCAGAAAAGAAGGATAGGTTTAAAATTAATAATTGATGTGTGAAATATTTTATGTACAACGGAAATGATACTGATCTTACGGAAATTGAAACGTGCAAGCACTATAAGCGATAAGAATTAAGCGAATCGATTAATTCGCGTTCAATTAAGTTTTTATCATCAATAAATTAATTAAGCCTTAGGATGATAATAACTAAACTTATTGTAAAATTCTTTGTAAAAAATCTTTTACATTGGAAATTTATTATATATATCGTTGGTCGTACAACTAATGTCGTAAATTAATTATTATTATTATCGGGTCTATAATCGTTTAATAATCTTTTTTAAAGATAATCGATTAAGATATTTAATTGATTAAAAAAGGAAAAATAAATAAATGGATATTCCACAAGAGAAAAAGAAAATTAGAAATTATTGAACTTCTGATTTCCGCAAATCGGATATTTCACATTTCGTCGTAGTTTTAAAATATTTAAAATATTAAATAATTTAAAACAATTCCTTTTTTATATTTACCTAACAAACGAGATGGAAAATAACTGATCCTTCAATTTATAATCGATCTGTATACTACAAAATAATTAAATAAGAATATAAAAAGTTACAAATCCTTTCAATATGAAATATTTCATAGCGAATGATATTTCAATTTAAACGAGTTCCTATCTCTCGAATTAACGAGACTGGAATGATCGATTCCAGACACGCTTTACCGTATTAAGAAAGAAATTAGTGCCTTCCATTCCATTCCATTCCGCTTATTACGACAGTTATCTGGCGCCATTTTGACGAGTAACGTTCGACTTGTCTAGCGGAGAACGGATTTCTTTGTCGGAACGTCGCATGTCGACCGACCGATAACGAACGACTTGCAAAACGATTTTAGAAATGCCAAGTGATCCGTTTGGTGAATTTTTAATGTCATAGATATAATCGAATCGCGGCACGATCTTGTCTCGATTTCTCACTGTTAAAAATTTTAATAGACTTTCTAAGAACCTTAAGCTTGAATCAATATCCAAAGACATAATTCTCGTAATAATAATAATAATAATAATAACAACAACAATAATAATAATAATAATAATAGTAATAGTAATAGTAGTAGTAGTAGTAGTAATAATAATAATAATAATAATAGTGATAGATGCGTGATAAAATCATAATTACTAAGCTGCGAAAGGCGAACGTTAATTGTCGTTTAACTTGATTACAGTGTAGGCGTCGATCGATTCATTCGCACGAAGCTGTCGAGTTATCGAGTGAAGTCATCGAACGGAGTAATTGTATTTTAGCCTACTTTCGTCAAAATCATTTTTGTCGCACGCTCACGAAACGATCTATTAATAAAATCTAAATAATTTAGATACCCTATATATCTTAAGTACGAATATCTTATGCACAATAATATATACGTTTATGTAAAATTTTTCGAATATTGTTTGCAAAATGTATATATGTATATAAGAAATATACATATTTAGAAAATTATATATATATATATGTGGATATTTTGCAAGCGTGTAGTTTTATAAAATAAAAAAAATATATATATATATGCAATATGCGAGGAAACAGTATACGAAATATTACAAAGTAAACGATATCGACTGAAGAGACTTCGAGTATTGAGAATGATGGTATATACACATATCGAAGAGTCATAATTCTCGTAGTCAACGATGCGGTGCGAGGCGTCCACGCCAATAAATGTTTGATCGATCGACCTGTGGTTCGATTGACCGACGGTCAATCTTCGTGCATTACTATCAGAAGCAGTGTTGTAGTTCGGGGAAAGAGAGTAAAAAAGAAAAAAAAGAAATGAGAAAGAAAAAAAGAAAAATATATGAAACGGAAGACACGAAAAAAAAAATACGAGCGTGTTGATCGAAGTGACCAGCAACGACAACAATAACAATAATAATAATAACAAGTAATAAGAAACTCGTGAGAAACTCGAATACACGTCACAATATAATAAAGATCTCGATCGATGACTTTAGAATATATTCGATAAACTCTTGCACCTCTGTGATCTTCGCGATCCCAATAAAAATACACTAACAACAAGTATTTTACAACAATATCGAAACTACGTGAGAATACGGCGTTCTCCAAGCGCTGAAATTAATTAATCACGTTATAATCAAGATAAAACGCTACCGCGATTTCCCTTCGTTCGTAAGCCTGGCCAAAGGTCAGGGACGTTTTCTCGTCGATCACTACTTTCTTTTTCTTATTTTTTCTATTCCCTCTTTTTTCTCTACTTTTTTCTCTTTTCTACCCTAAATAACCAAACAGAAATGGTATTCTCTTCCAAAAAAAAAAAAAAAAAGAAAAAACAAGAAAAGAACTCACGAATTAGATATCCCAATATACTCTTACACTTTCGGAATGATAAATTATGCCGGATGAAAAAAAAAAAATACAAAAAGAAAAGAAAAGCAAAAAAGAAGAAAAACGAAAGAGAAGAAAAAGAAAATGCTAAAGAGTGATTTTTCAAAGAATACCTACCAAAGTTTCATATATTATTCATCCGATGAAGAAAACAAAAAAAAAAACAACAACAAAACGAAACAAAAAAAAAGCACAAGAAATCGAGAAAAATTGAATAAACAAACGTGCAAGAAAACAAACAAACGCATAAATAAAAAAATGAACGAATAAAGTAATATATAAATCGATCGAATAAACGAGCGAATAAATAAAAATAGTAAACAAATAAATGAAATAATAATATAATATAAATCGATGGAGTCGATGATTTATCTTCGATCGCTACTATTGTCTCTCTCTTCTTCTTTGTTTCATTTTCCTTTTCTTTTTCTTTTTCTTTTGTCAACGACAAACACGTCAATGATCCTCGACGATAAGAGGGTCGAAAGGTGACTGCTTTTCGTGAGATCTCACGCCAACTGACCACCCATTGATCTCTCTCTCTCTTTCTCTCTCTCTCTCTCTCTCTTTCTTTCTTTCTCCGTTCCTCTCAATCATGAATATTCAAAGACACGAAGGAGACTTTCGGCTTTTCGCACTGTCCGGAATCAGTCCGGCACAAGCACGACGAAGAACCATCACGAACAAAAATAACTCAACCAACGATCGACTCGATCGATTTCCCTCGAACGTTTGTCGTCCCTTATTCGAGTAATCGTCCCGAATAATGGATATCGTTCCCCTAGCTCGGAGACTCGAGCAATTTACCAGGACGTTATCCTTATCGAGGTTGCTGATCGTTCAGAGAGAAACGACTGACTTGCTACCAAAGAAAAAGAAAGAGAAAAAGAGATAGAAAGAGAGAGAGAGAGAGAGAGAGAGAGAGAGAGAGAGAGAGACAAAGAGAGAGAAAGACAAAGAGAGAAAGACGATCTATTCGATATCATTTTCTCTCGATTACGATCCAACGAATTTTCCCAAACGAATTTTCCCAACGAAGAGACTCGATATCCTATAGGATATATATATATATATATATATATATATATATATATATATATATATCTACGACTTCGCGATGTCTACTCGATGAAGCACGCTTTTCACTTAATCGTTCTCATATTTCCTTTTCCTTTATGAAAAATTGCCGATTTTTATCATTGAAAAAAAGAGAGAGAGAGAGAGAGAGAGAGAGAGAGAGATAGAGAAATGATATGTACGTTGAATACCGATCGACCGTATTCTTTTCTCAGACACGAATAAATTTTCATCCTAAAAGAAGTTTTTGAATCGAAGAGAAATAGCAAGTTTCATTTGATTTCGTTATATCGATATTCGAAAAGAAAATCGAAAAAGATGAATGAATGGATGGATGGATGGATGGATGGATGGATGGATGGATGGATGAATGGAAAAGATCGTTTCGTTCCTTTATACGTTCCACGTTGTCCTCCTTCTGTTTCTTTCGATTATGTCTACCCTCCTGATGAGAAATGTACTCTCTTTTATTTCTCCCACCCCTTTTCACCCCACCCACCCCTTCACTGTCCACTATCTTTCCTCTCATGTTTCTTCTTTCGTTCTCGTATGCATACTCAAGTGTACTACATTTATCAAATTGCATTATATATTTATCTCTGCTAAGAATCAAAATTTGTTACACTTATAATAGGACATAGCATTTTTCGAATTAAATAAATGAATCGATGGTGAAAAGAATTTTTCTATCTGTTGAAATTTATCATACAAAAATGTTAAATTGGAATGATTCGAGAAGTATAGACTTTTACACTCAAATCTCACGTAATTATAGAATACGTTGAGATCTTCGATGTCGTAAAATAAATTTTGAAATGGAAAAGATAAATTGTGTAAAAAGATAAAAAGAAATGAATTTTCTTGAAAGATATTATCGAGAAAAATATGATTGCGATCGTTAAACGTTCTTTCGTTATTATATATAAATTACAATCTTGCGAGAAATAATTGAGGATAAATTTCGAATGGAAAAGACGGATTGTACAAAAAGTAAGAAATACATATATGAAATCACGTGTGAAAATAATCGAATATGAATTTTAAATAAAAAAAAAAAAAAAAAAAAACGAATTATACGAAAGGTGAGAAGTGAATTTTCGTGAAAGAAATTATTATCGAGAAAAATAAGATTGCTATCAATCGAAAAGTATATAGACTTTTAAACGAGCTCGCGTTATTACGTATAAATTATAATCTTACGTGAAATAATTGAGTACGGATTTCAAATAAAAAAGATGGATTATACGAAACGTAAAAAATGAATTTTCCTGGAAGATATAATAAATATTATTTTTATATAATATACGCGAAATAATTAAGTACGATAGTTCGGATAAGAGGTCTGATAAAATATAGAAGAAAAAAGAAAGGTAAATAAATAAATAAAAATATACATTTCAGAAAGAGAAATTTCGTCTGGAAAATGTTTCGTCTTTGATCGTATAGAATCAACCGAAGAATATCGTAAAACGATCTTGTGTAATCATATATAAATACAATTTTGTGTAAAGTAATTAAGTATGAAAATTCGAATAAAAAAGTTACAAAATATCAAAAAAAAAAGAAAGAAAGAATAAAGTAAAAAACGAAATTCTTCATCTGATAAGTAAGTAAGTAAGTAAGTAAGTAAGTAAGTAAGTAAGTAAGTAAAATTGTAATCAACCAAGAAGTATATCCATTTCCACGAACATACAGTCTAATGTAATGAAGTGAAAGAATAAAAAGTATAAAAGGATCAAAGTGGATCGTATTTGTTCTGAATGTAATCACGCATGAAGCAAAATCCTTATCGACGCGTGGACATCGCCAGAAAAGTATCCTTTCCTGAACAAATTGAAAGTCTCCGGTTTTCTCGTAACCGAAAAAGCAGAAGGAACATGGAGAAGAGTGAAAGAGAGAAAGAAATAGAAAGAAGAAGAACTGGAAGAACTAGAAGAACTAGAAGAAGAAGAAGAAGAAGAAGAAGAAGGGTGGTTGAGAAAAAGAGATGGAGAAATCGAGGAAAGAAAGCACTCTCTCGAACGAGATTACTTTTGCCTTTCTGTTTTTCGTATTTGGGTCGTCGAAAATCCGTTCTAGGAATCAGAAACTTTTCCGCCGTTAAGCGTAGCAAACAGAAGGGAAAGGGCCATGGCTCGTTTCGAGTACACGATCGTTTTTAAACTGAGGTTAATGACACATCGTTCCGAGAAAAGACGAGAACGTTCAACGAACTTGAAATTTCTCGAACGACTACGATAGACCTACGAAAGAAGTTCGAAGTATAAACAAAGATTGAATGACGAATTTAAAAAAAAAAAAAAGAAAGAAAGAAACAAAAATAAAGAATGAAAAAAAAAAGGAAAAAAGAATTTATAGATATTCCGAAACTGGATTCATAAAGTTAACGAGTTAAACGAACACGACTTTTTCATTTGAGACATTTGTTTAGGCTTAATTAAACGAACGTAAGATTTGCACAGAAAATATTTCTAAACATTTGTTAAGACCTAAATATCTAATTGATAAATTAAACGACAAATAGAACGAACACGATTTTCCCATTTAAAAAATTTTCATATTTTTCCAACCATCGTTAAACGAAGTTGTTAAAACAATTCATAAATCCAACGAGTTAAACGAACATGAATTTTGCGTAAAAAAAAAAAAATAAATAAATAAAAAAGAAGAAATAAAAAAATAGATACTTCCAAACATTTGTTAAGACTTAATTCATAAATCCAACGAGTTGAAGGAGTGTGAGTTTTGTACGTAAAAAAAAAAAAAAAAAAAAAAATATATATATATATACATACATATATATACACGCACATACAGAAAAAAAAACGAAAGTATATAATTTCGAAACATTTATTAAAACAGCTCATAAATAAAAAAAAAAAGCAGTTAAGCGAATGCACAAGTTTTGCATTGAATTAAATAAATAAATAAATAAATAAATAAATAAAACAAAAAGTAAAAGAAAAGAAAAGAAAAGACAAACCAAAAAGAATAAATACAAAAGGAAAAGAAGAAAAAAAAAAAAGGGAAAGAAGAAAAAGAAGAAAAAACAAACGTGATATCTCGAAACATTTGTTAAAACAATTCATAAATCTGGATGAGTTAAACGAAAACGGGTTCTTCGTAAAGCGAATTTGCGCAACCGTGCAAAAAAGAAAATGGTGAAGAGGGGAGAGCAGAGGAGGTGAGGGGGTGGAAAAAAAAAAGGGACAAAGAGAAGTCGTGTAAGTCGGTGAGATCAAAGGTAACAGAGATAGACGTACTCGTCGCACGTCGACGATGAATCCGTCGAACCAGTTTCGACGAATTGACATCGGTGTGTCTCTTTGGGGATTCCATGGTACAAAGCGTTCTGTGTTCGGAGAGAAGCCTCGGAGTAGAGGTTCTCTCTCTCCCTCTCTCTCTCTCTCTCTCTCTCTCTCTCTCTATCTATCTCACTGTATCTCTCTCTTTCTCTCTCTTTCTCTCTCTTTCTTTCTATCTCTATCTCTCTTTCTTTCTCATAAATCCCTCCCACTCTCTTGGTCCCTCTTTCGTCTCATCCATATCACAGTTAGTCTCCGAATCCTTCCGCTTAGGGTTTCTCGTGTCATCGTCGGCCCTTTTGATCCGGTCGCGTTGCTAAATCTCGTGCATGCTGAACGTGATATCTCGATCAACCTCCTCCTGGTGAATTATCCGAAAGAGAAAGAGAAAGAAATAGAGAGAGAGAGAGAGAGAGAGAGAGAGAGAGAGAGAGAGAGAGAGAGAGATATTTACAAAAGTCGGTCTAATTAGTTCAGACTTTGGAAAGTAATTTGAAAATCAAGTGGATTCTATGTATTTAATTTAATCGAATTGTTCCGACAAACACGAAATCGAATTTTCGATTAGGTTTTCTGATAGTTCATCATGCAGCAATAATAGTTTATTATTTTTACTTTTTTTCTTTTCTTTCTCCCCTTCGTAATATTCGTTATAATAATTATTAATAGGAAAAAAAAGAGATTGTTTTTTTACGAAGAAGTTATCTGACAATTATAATGTTCGATTTTATACTTTCTTCTTCTTTTTTTCTTTGCTTCTTTCGTTCATTTTTCAATCGAATAAAAATTTTTTGTCGCCTCTCAAGCGGCTATATTTAATTGCTATATAAAAAAAAAAAAAAAAAAAAAAAGCAGAAAAATCGGGAAATATAAAATTATCATTACATATAAAGAGTTATCTGACGAAGATACAATTTCATTTCTTTCTTAACTTTTTTAAAACGAATAAGAATTTTTTCGTTACCTCTCGAACATCTACCTTAATTACGATAAAAAAGAAATTAGAAATTATTAAATTATCTTTGCATAAAGCGTTATCCGACAAAGCTATGACTTCCTTACCATTTTTTTTTTCTTTCTTCCCTTTTAAATCGAATAAGATTCTTTTGTCACGACGTCTTGAACTCTCACTTTAATTACTATCAGATAGAAAAAAAAACAAATTTTCCTATAAAATTATTCTCGAAGTAAAACGTTTTATCGATCGAAGAAAGCAAGGAGATGAAGCAAAAAACAAATAAAAAAAGAGACACGAAAAAAAATAAAAAGAAAGAACGGAAGGTCAGGTTCGAGAAGAACTCGGCTTTCTTTGAAGGGAACGTTCGCCAAGGAACGAACACGTCGTATGGTCTTTGCGAGTGGAATGCCACGACCCTTCGACCCTCTTTAAGAAGAAGAGTCTCGATGAGTTGGGCACTTTCTCAGAGGGAACGAGAAATGGAAGAAATAAAAAACGGAAGAAACAACAACAACAAACGAGAAAAAAAAGAAAAGAAAGGAAAGGAAGAAAGTAATGAAAAAAAATAAAATAAAATAAAATAAAAACTAAAAAGGAAAAAAGACAAAATAAATAAAAAAAAGAAAAGAAAAGAAAAGACATGATCCGGAAGTGTGCCGGCTTTTACTCGTCGTGGTTCATTGGTGTCTTAACGAGCAACGTGATTATCAACGTGAGAGAGAAACGATACGAGTTTATAACGAGGCTCCTTATCAAATCTGAAGTGGACAACAGTAATGATCCTTACCTGAATTTTCTTTTTTATGATTTTTTTTATTTTTTATTTTTATTTTTATTTTTATTTTTCTAAATACGTAGGATCATAAGAGATTCGTTAAAAAAATTTTGGAAAATATACTCATACGTGCAAAAAGCAAACGACTTTTGTTAACTTAACGTTATATTCTTTGATTTCATTTTTTACTCGATTAGATTTTATATTTTATACGACATAAAGAAAAAAAAAAAAGAATATTTCTGTCGATACATTCTATAGGACAGAAGGGATTTAGATATCCAATTAGAAGGGTTTTATTACGAAAAAAATTTATCAGCTGTACTCGTTTGAAATATTTAATATATTTTAAATGAACTATGTTATCGACAAAGATATATCTACGTACTTAAATATTTTACGACAAAGGGAATCTCTTTTCTGTTAAAATATAAATTTTATGACACGAAGAATTTATGTATTAAAATATTTTTTAAGGGAGATATTTCGAAAGAAATATATATTAGAAAAAAAGAAAAAAAAGAAAAAGAGAAAAAGAATGGAGAAAAAAGATTTCTTTTTCTACGTATATGTATATGTGTATATATATAATATACAATATATATATATATATATACATATATATAGCTGCTCGAAGAATTTATCTATTAAAATATATTTTCCGATAAAAGAAATTCATCCACGTTACATTAAAATATTTCCTTAAGAAAAAAGAATTTGTATAATAAAAAATACTTCATATCTGTCACATACGTTCTACGATAAAAAGAAAAGAATATATTTCATAATAATAATAATAATAATAATAATAATAATAATAATAATAATAATAATAATAATAATAGTAATAGTAATAATAATAATTGTTATTATTATTATTATTATTATTATTATTATTATTATAAAAAACAACAAATCAAAAAAAGAAAAACGAAGAAAGAATGAAGAAAAGAAATCATACGGAAAGAGAAAAAATAAGATGTAAGTATAATGAATCCAATTAAAAAATCTTTTTAATATCCCCTAGTACTCGTTCAAATTCCAGCAACGGTAGCGATTAACTAACTCTGGACTATAGTTACGGAATGTCGTCGATAAAATCGATCGATCTTATCTCGGGTAAGAGATCCAACGAACGAAAGAGAGAAAGAGAGAAAGAGAGAGAGAGAGAGAGAGATTTGAAGCGAGCGAAATGGCGAAGGTCGAAAGGGCCGCAAGCCTTTTAAACTCAACGGGTGAAGAGAGAACTCATACATATACGAGGCCTCCTACGGTGATAAAAGCACATGGATTTTCCTGAAAATCACGTCTTTATATAGACGGACTTGAATAAGAGATTATTCGTTCTCTCGTTTTTCTCTTTTTGTCTTCTTTTCTTCTTCTCTTTTTCTTTTTTTTTCCTTTTTTTTCGTTCCAAAAATATATTAAATTTATATATAATTATACTTAAAGTATTTTTTCAACGATGATGATTAATCCGGAATATATGTATGTATGTGTATACATGTGTGTGTGTGTGTGTGTGTGTGTGTGTGTGTGTGTGTGTGTGTGTGTGTGTGTGTGTGTGTGTGTGTGTGTAATTCTAATACATTCTAATGAAATCAGTTCTCTTAGATTATATCATCGATACGATAATATTGACTAATGAATATGTGAAACTAACATTTGCAACTATTCGTCCATTAATTAATGTTAATTTAAACACAAAAGCATATAATACGTATCGTACATAAATATATACATCGCACGCAACATGCAAACATATATATATATATATACACATACACACACGCATAAACACACGTATGTAAATATCTATGTAGAAATGTAAATATGTACGTTTAATTCTATCATTCTATCATACATGTATCACTTATATTATATCATTTACATCAATTACGTTTTGTACGTAATTATGGTTTATACAATTACACGATGATACATATATATATATTATCAATGATATAATTAGACAAACAAGTAGAAACAATAAATATTAGAAAGAAAACAAGAGCAAAATTAAAAAAAAAAAAGGAGAAGAACAGAAAATATCAAAAGATATCGAATCGAGTCACGTTTAAAAGAAATAATTAAAGCAAGATCGAATAGAAATAATTTCGAGAAATAATATCGTTAGAGTCTAACGATAAAGCGTTGCACTATGAATCACTACAAACCCTAATACAGAATTGATCAAAAGTTTCTAGTTGACTTTAAAAATTAATTAATCTCTTTCGAGACCTTTCAACGGGTTTTAATTATTTCTTCAGATCGTAAAATGGTTATATCGTAAAATTGATAAATTCGATTATTAGGATTACAACGTATTTGCAATCGATCGAACTTATTTATATATAACAATTCACTAGAAACTTCGGAACTTTCGATTGACCCTGTACCGCAACTACCAATAGCGGTAACAGCAACAACCTTTCGAAACCCTTTAACTACTTTCTCCGTCAACTCGTAACGAACTAACATTCACGAACACGTGTAAGACATACTCGGTGTGTCTACAGCTACGTATAGCTCTTGAAAAATTAGAATTAGAAAATGTTTATACTCGCAAACGAAATTATTTACATCACTGTTTCTAATAGAAGCTTAAAAAGTTTCGATCTATCTAAGAACTCTTCGTTCTTAAATAAGTAAGAACTTTTGATTCAACCTGTATCACCGTTCACTATCAAAAGTAAACTACCAAAGGAGCCTTTTAGAGACTTCTTCTCAACTTCGAACGAACTAATATTCACGAACACGTGTAATACACGCCTAGCATATGTACAACTACAGAGAGCTGCGAAAATTAGAATTAGAACGTGTTTATACCACTTATCGAAATATATTTATATAACTATCTAATAAAAGCTTAAGGAACTTTGGATCCATCTAAGAAATTTTCATCGAAATACGAACTTTTGATTCACCCTGTACCACCATACGCTATTAGCAACAAACAGCAGCAGAGGCAGCAGCAATATTTTTTTCGAAACTTTATATTTTTTACTTTCTTCTTTAATTTAGAACGAACACGTTTAATACTCGACGTGTGAAGTATCAAAGACCTAGGAAAATTTTAATTACATATTTATACTTGATCGAGTTTTGAAATTTTTCAGCGATCTAGAAACTTTTGATTCACCCTGTACCACGACTCACTATCATCAGCAGCAACAGCAGCAGCAGCAGCAGCAGCAGCAGCAGCGATACCCTTTCGAGGCCCTTCAGTTAGTTTCTCCTACAACTTAGAACTAACTAATGTTCACGAAGACGTGTAAAATATTTACCGAGTTCAGTATTAAAGGGAATCGAGAAAATTAAAATTAGAATGTGTTTATGATCGTCTATCGAAATTATTTCTATCGCGAGTTAAAAATGTAAATTATAAAATTTTTTTTATCGATCTAAGAACTTTTGATACACTCTGTACCATCATTCACTACCAGCAACCTCAGCGTCAATACTCTTTCAAAGCCCTTCAGCTACTTTCTCATATAATTTGGAATAAATTAACGTTCATAAACACGTGTAAAATAAATGATGTATGCAGTATTAGAGAGCTGCGGAAATTAACATTAAAATATGTTAATACGTGTTTACCGAAATTATTTAAATCGCTAGCTATAATACGAATTTAAGAATTATTGACCGGTCTAGAAAATTTTCATTCACCCTATATCACCATTTACCTTTCGAAGACATTTAAATACATTCTTCCTTAGATTTCGAACAAACTAACGTTCATAAATAAATATAAAATATTTGCTGCGTGTAATATCAAAGAGACGAAAGTTAGAATTAGAAAATATTTATACTTGTTTATATTACAATCTAATATAAATCTGAGGAAACTTAGAAAACAAATATAAAACTTTGAAAACAATATAAACAAGTATAAACAACTCGTGTATAATAGCAAATAGGTAAAAATTAGAATTGGAAAATATTTCTACTCGTTTATATTACAATCTACTATAAATCTAATGTAATATAATCTAATATAAATCTTAAGAAACTTAGAAACCAAAGTTAAAGAATAGAATGAATCTAGAAACTTGTTTTAATCATTACTTTTATTTTCATTAAATCTTCTTAATTATATCTAATATAAATCTTAGGAAGCTTCGATCAATCAAAAAACTTGTCATTTACCCAGCAACAAGAATATTAACAAGAACACCAACAATATCATCATCATAATCAGCAGTAGTAGCAATAGTAGAAGTTACTAGTAACGCTAGCAGCCATATTCTTCCGAAGCCCTTTAGCTACTTTCTTCCTTCAACTTCGAACGAACTAACGTTTGGTAACACGTGTAAAATACTTGCCGTGTGTGCAGCTGCAGAGAGCTGCGAAAAGAAATGTCTCGGTTGTCGAACGCAGCAACGGCACGCGAGACACCGACTATAAATCACAACGAAATCCCGTTCCTTTCGATCCACGGCGGCCTTCTTTACGAGATGAAGTAAGGAAAAGGAAGGAAAAAGAAAAAGGAACGAAGGTACGAAGGTACGAAGGTACCAACGAACGAACGAACGAACGAACGAACGAACGAACGAACTAAGGAAGGAAGGAAGGAAGGAAGGAAGGAAAGAAGAAAAGAAAGAGAGACGAAGGGTTG
>NC_057687.1:9482979-9535479 GCF_014466175.1 Vespula pensylvanica | reverse complement strand
GCTTGGACAATGACCCTCATAATTATTCCAACTTACCTAGAAGTACACACTTGGGTACAGGATGATCCCAACCGTTCGCCGTGCAAGTGGCTACCTTGTGTCCTTTTAGTCTACGCCCTACCTCACAGGAATATACGGTCTGTAAAGTACCATCTTCAAGAACCCTTTCTCGTACCGCACCCCATTGTGGTGGTTGTACCAAAGGACAATTTCCTAACACATCTAAAAACAATCAGGAAAAGAAGAGTATGTAATTAATTAAATTAATACAAAAATTCAAATATACATATACATATATATATATATATAAATTATTAAATATTATACAATATATATATATATAGTCAATAATTTTAATAAATTCAATAATTGGCCATAAAAATAAAAATAAGAATTTCATCATAGAAATAAAAATAATAATCGTATTAGAAAAAATCCAAAAGTAAAAGGAGACTTTTTGTATAATATAAAAATAAAATTATATCTATATATATATATATATCTTATGATATAAATAAATAATTGAATATTTAATAATTTATCAAACTTCATCATTTACATATCTAATTATACAATATCAAATTTCATTATAAAATCAATAATCGTTTCGGTAAAATCGAAATAAATATAACATTTTTTACGTATATACATTTTTTTAATATATATATATATATATATATATATATATATATATATATATTATCGTATAAGTATCGAATTTTGAAATTAAATTACATTCAATAATTTATTATAATAATTAACTTTTTATTGAATGATTTTGTCATAAGATCAAGGGTCACGTTTGAACAAATGAAAAAGAAAAGGAAAGAAAAGAGAAGAAATAATAAAAGTTCGATCGAGAGAAGAAACGATTAAAAAGAAGATAAAGGATCAAGCAACGTGTTCGACACCGCGAGGGGTCCTGCTCGCACGTGGGATGGACGCGGTCAGATTAAAATTTAATAATCCTGCGGTAACATAATATTCCCCACCCGCTGTGGCAACCACCACCACCAAAACCAGTACCACCACTGCTACCACCACCATCACCACCACCACCACCACCACCACTACCACCATCGTGATCGACTGACGCAGGTAAAGGGCAAAGGTTCCTAATTGGTTCACCGCAAGAGTTTCGTCGTTATTACATAAAATTTATCGAATAAAGATCCGTTATAAAATATATTAATTTTTCTAAATGATTTTTCTAATTATTATGTAATCATTATATCTCTCTAAAATTTATCGAACAAACCAAGATTCGTTAGGAAAGTATATATTAATTTTTCTAAATTATTTTTCTAGTATTTAAAGTCAAACAATCGAATAAAATGTTGTTAGAAAGAACGTATGATAATTTATTTTTCTAATCGATTTAATCGAAAAAATTGTCCAATCGGATTTCTTAGAAAAAAAGAAAAATGTCAGGATTGATCCAATCAATCTGATCGTAAAATTGTCGAATCGAGTTGGAAGAAAAGATCTCGATTTTTTCGATCGGTTTGATCGTATAAATATCGAGTCCAATTTCTTGACAAATATAACGCGATCTTTCTAAAATCGTAAAATTTCCTAGAATATAATTATCACGAACTTTCTAATTAATCTAACGTACGATTATCGTAGTTATAAAATTCGTTAGGAACAAACAGAAAAGGAAAAGAACAAAATGTCGATATTTTTAATTAATTCAAATACGTTGTCTAACAAACGTAAAAAGATGTAATTGCACAAATTATACTTTTATGAATCATACGTACATGTATATATACATACGAAGAAAAACTATAAGTCGAAGGTACATAGCTGGAACGAATGTAGAGTTTGAACTTAGTTATCGTTGAAATTAGAAACACGTCCCTCTTATTCCGCGACAGTCAGAGTCAGATTGATTAATTTCCGATACGAATCGTTGTTGGAATGTTTGTAAACACGGACTAAACACAGAGTGGTATATATGTAGAGGTAAACAGATAGGCATGTCTTTCTACTGGAAGCTGAATAAACTCGATTGGAAGGAGAAGTTCAGTACCGATACACGTCGATTAGAAAATACGAATCGAAGGGTGGAGGATTCGCGTTTAGTTCTTTTATTTTTTTATTTTTTTATTTTTCTATTTATTTATTTATTTATTTATTTATTTATTCATTCATTCCCTTTTTTTTCTTTAATTTCTTTTCTCGTTTTTTTTTCTCCTTTCATCTTTTTTCTTTTTTGTATTCTCCTCTTTCCCACGATCGATGTCACCGATAAATCCGCTAATTGCCATCGAACGTAGTAGAGAGGCTATTGTATCGAATATAAATTGTCGAGACGATTCGAGAGCACTTCGAGAGGACATTAAAGTTCGAGATTTATGTATGTACGTTTGCCAATAACTCGGCCGTTCGAATTTTATTGCCAGAAAGACGTTCGTCGAAAATCGTGTAGGACAATTCATGAACTTCTTCTTGATCGGTACACGCTCTGTGTGTAGATGTATATGAGTTAACTGATAAGTAATATCGACATTTTCAATATAAAAAAATACTAGTGTCGTTTATCTGGATAGAAAATATCAAAAATTATTTTCAATAAAAAATATACTCTATACCATTATTCATTTAGATACAAAATATTATACATTTTCGATGTATGATATATTAACGTTATTTATTTTAATAACAAACTATTAAATATTTCGACAATACTTATCGACGATTTTCAATATTTATATAAACATATATATATATATATATCGTAAAAAACAAATATAATCTTCTTTTTTCTTTTCCTTCCTTTTCTTTTTCCTTTCAGTCAAAAAGGAAGGACATATTAGAATCGAATAGATTCTTCGAGTAAAATCGTAAGAACGTTAGTTTCCGCATTACGTCGACCGTAAATTAGAGTGGAATTAAGTGCGGTAGACGTACGATATTCCCGTGAGATAACGCCAGAAAATTTCACGCTGCTCGTTTCATCTCGTAAGGATTTCCGTGCGTAAGGTATCTTCATAAATCATATTCTCACGATCGGATATTAAAAATCTATATATGTACATACACACACACACACACACACATGTGTATGTATTTTATAAATAACATACGTAAATGATACAAACAACGTTCCGTTTGTTCAGAGTGTCAAAACAGAGAAAGAAAGAATTTCGTTTCATTTCATTTAGTTTCGTTTCGTTTCGTTTCGTTTTAACCAAATTTATTAGATTATAAGAAGGAATTTTCTTTGTTCGAGTTATATAAGATCTAGAAGATTAATCGCGGTGTAGGAAACGTTCTTGCTTTTGTGCAATTTAGCGAAGAAAACGTAACCTATAAATCGTTAACTTGCCAGACGAAGTTATCGTTAGTAATTTTTCGTAAAGGCTCGCACATCTTCTATATACATATATGTGTGTGTGTGTATGCGTGTACGAGTGTATACATATATATATATATATATATATATATATATATATATATATGTTTCCTTTTACTCTAAGGAATAAACCATCCTCTAAGTTTCTTTCTCCTTCTTTCTAACTCTACCCTTCCTTCTTTCATTCTTCTCCTACCTTTCATTTTCTTTCTAGTACTCTTCTTGTTTAAAGAAATATTTACTTATGGCTTCTCTGAAATAAGGCGTACTCCAGTGACGCCAGCATCTGCGTAAGATCTTTCAAAACGCTTACTAAAGGCAGGAAGAAACGAGCTCGTTAAAAGAAAATATCTTTAATTAATTGGCCTTGCAAGGAACGTTAATAGTGGGGGAGAAAGAAAGAAAGACAGACAGACAGACAGAGGGAAAGAAAGAGAGAAAGAGAAAGAGAGAAAAAAAAGAGAGAGAGAGAGAGAGAAAGAAATATAAGACGAGATGAAAATAAAATGAAATGAAGGAGAAGAAAAAATAATTTAATAAAAAATATATATATGTAGATTCTTTTACTAATCATTCTATACTACGAACTAATAATTACATATGTATATCCGATTACAAGATTACACGCACACACTCATTTTACATTCCCTTTAGAAATTTTCAGTCCTCCTCCTCCTCCTCCTCCTCCTCCTCCTCCTTCACAGTTCTCCATTAAATTCTCGTCATTCATATCTTCGCGCACGTACATGAATATAGAAAAAAAAGAAAAAAAAAAAAAAAGAGAAGAGAAAAAGGAACAAAAAGACAGAGGGAGAGAAAGAGAGAGAGAGAGTATCAAAGAGCTATCGAAAATCGAAGATCCGAAGGAACCTGTTAAATTCAAAGGGAATAATTATAGTGGACTCTTTAGACGTTGGAAATGGTGAATGAATCTACCTATACAAAGACAGAACGTTCAGGGTTATGTACCTACCTATCTAAGTACATATGTATCTAAAAACATACGTACGTACATATATATATATATACATATATATATATATGTATATACATACATTGAAAAACGAACATAAAGTATCTTTTGCAAAGGATTGCAAAAGAGTCTGTTAAAGAGTACGTCAGTGTATCGTTTGGTATTTCGAAACGGTAGAAGCCTCGAAATTAATCGTAGAAAAGCTCCCGTAGGACGGTCCGGGACTCGATGTTGGATGTGTTGAGGAGATGGTGAGGGTAGAGAGGGAGGAAGGGAGGGAAGGACGACGGTGATGGACCCTGGACGTCCGTTCGACGTTCCACACTTTTTCATTAACACACGAGAACGCGTTTGTCTTCGATAAAGGCTAGGAAACTAATAGTAAGAGAGAGTAAGAGAGAAAGATATATATATATATATATATATATATATATATATATAGAGAGAGAGAGAGAGAGAGAGAGAGAGTAACTGTATAGATACGATGCACACGGTTGTTGAGAACATGTAATCTAACGCATTATATTAAACTTGGACGATTCGTAATATTAATCTATCTCTTTCTCTCTCTCTCTCTCTCTCTCTCTCTCTCTCTTTCTTTCTTCTTCTTTCTCTCTGTTTCTTTTTATCTCTCCATTTCTTTTTTTCTCTCTCTCTCTCTTTCTCTCTGTCTCTCTGTTTCTCTCAGTCGTTTCTCGTGGCTTCGATAGGTATCTCTATTTCTCTGAGCATTCTCGCATAAGTTACGCGTTATTAAACCTCCATAGAGCGAGATAGGCTGCCAGCAACCCCTCTCTTAAACGTGGTGGAACGGACGCGAGCGTGCACGTTTCCCGAGGTGAAATATTTTACGATCGAGAAGGGGAACTCCCGAGGTCTCCCTCCGTCCCACCGCCAAAGATTTATGCGTTGTTACCTATGTATATGTATGCATTTATGTATGTATGTATATACGTATGTATGTCTGTATGTATGTATGTTTGTTTGTATGTATGTATATATGTATGTATATATATACGTACGGATGTATGCATGTATATACTACAGCTCGGGATATGCGGTTTTCGTTTCGTGAGAATTCAACGACACACGCACAGGCAGAAAAAAATGACTTCCCGGTTCACTCTCTGGATTCTCTCTGCCGTTGGTTGCTTTTTTCTACTTTTTTCTTTTTTTTTTTTTTTTTTTAGAATAGATATCGTTCGATATCGATATCGAGAATATACCAACAATACTCTTTGATCTCGTCTTTTTTCTTCTAAACTTAATTTTTAACAACGAAAAAGCAACGAGCCAGCGAAAAAAGATTCCTTCGAATAGTCCGACGATCTGATTTTGGATTTTTCTTTTTTTTTTTTCTCTTTTTTTCTTTTATTTTTCTCTTCTCTTCGACAAAGGATAAAAATGTTTATTTTCATATTATAACGTAAATAAATTTAGTGTTTATCTTCTCCTCCTCTTCTCCCCCTCGTTACCTTTCATATTCCATGAATATATCGGTGGTATGATTTTGCGTAGAACGAAACGCGAAATGCCATGGAACAAGATCGAGTGTCGACCCTTCGTAGAGCCGATGTTAATCAAATCCGTTTGGTAAAGCAGATAGATGGGTTGCAATGTCACCGATGCTCGTAACCGATCAAATATAACGTAGATCGAATATAGGAGCTTTTCGTTATATACGAACTAACGTCGGCTAACACTCATATTCTATATCGTCTCTACAAAGCCGCCTTACGTCATCTACAAACATCGATATTACATCATCTGTAATATCTCCATGTATTCACTTATCGATATATACGCGTTATTTCGTTTCGTATTAAATTTCACAAAAGTAAATATTTATTATTGTTATTATTATTATTATTATTATTATTATGAAATAATAAAAATTTTCAGATTAAAAATATTACAATTACGCGTTGTAATATAGAACTGAAAAAATTTTTTCGTTTCAAGTTAACTGAAAAGATCTAATTTGCGTTATATCGATTAAATCTCGATCGAACGTTTACATTTATTTTTTCGAGCGATACACGAGATCGATCGAAAAGTTTTTAAATCGTTCGATTATTTTTCGATCGTTCCTTTTCGAGATATTTTTGATTGAAATTTTATACCGATGATTAAAATAAAACAATTCGTCGTTATCTTTTACGATTCGAGAAAATAAAAAAAAAAAAAAAGAAACGAAGAAGAAACGAAAAAATTAGATTAAAGAAAATCGATACCTATTCGAATTCAAAAACTTTAGATCCTTTCTGCGTTAAAACAAATCTTCGAATAATTCGAAATAATCGAATCGTGTGTTATAAATTAACCGAAGGAATAATATTTACGTGTCGTTTTATTTATCAATTCTACATTTGTTGCTTTTATTTATTCGCTCGATATTTTTATTAATTAATGATAAGTATTTTGTAAAATATATGAATATTTGATTCAGTATTTATAATAATACATCGCTAAGTGATATAAATGATCGATACAAATAATTAATAATATAGTAGTTGCATCTGGATTGCGTCGACACATTAAAAACACCGAGCATCTATTTAAAATACTGACAAATTATTACACCTGTTTATAAATATCTTACATAAAAGTAAAAATAATGACGATTATTGTATTAATCGACTAATCGTTTACTTATTCACGTACATACCTATCGATATTTTATTATCGATACCAATACAATAAATGATCGAATAAGTAAATACCATTTTAATATCAATAAATTAACGGGTCTGAAAATTTTAATAAATCGCTGATGTATGTACTTCTGAGGTTTCATTGAATTTATATCTTATTTGAGTTCGACTTATATACACATACACACACACACACACACACACATATATATATATATATACGAAAATATAGAATGACAAAGCTTTCTTAGAGATTAACGAAGAATTAAGCGTATTAACGCTTAAATCCACAAGTAGGATGAGAACTGAATTCTGCATGAGATGCATAAATTTATTGACCGTCGTACTTACACATCGACTAACACGACTTCCTTTTAGTCGAAGTATCTATATTGACACACATTTTCTATCTCTCTCGTTCTCTCTCATCTAATATTTATCTTAAAATCTGTCTTTCGAAAGTCGGTAATCGTACATTCGATAATCATACATTCGAATCTTTACAAAGAAAACGAAATACATAAGTTGTTAATTAATTAATAGGTACGATTCAATTTCTTTTTTTATAATAACAAGTATTTCTCAATCCTTTCTCTTTTATAATACTTATCTCCAAATCTGTCTTTCCAAAGTAAGTATAATTAATTATAGATAAATATTTCAATCACAAAAATAAATATATAAATTGTTAATTAACTAACAAAAAATTCATTGTTATTTTTTATAATAAATATTTTCGACTTTCTCTCTCTTCCTCTCTTCTCCTACTTATATCGAAATCAATATTTCTCAAATCAGCGTACAATCGATCGTATATTCCAATGATCGAGAAATTAAATTAATTAATTGATAAAAAAAAGAATATATTAAAAGAATATATTAAAATTTGTATAACAAAGTCTTATGGAATCGAATAAGACGAAATGATATTTTGATAAACGGACATAAAAATCACTAGTAACTGGTGTAACGTTTAATTTTTTCCTTTCGACTATATAATATTAACGATAGCTTACTCTTTCATGCGTCGATAACCTTACCAGTGTGTCAACCACCGTGGGCCCCTCGTTCTATTTATTATTCCATGATCGTGCCAGCGATAAAGCCGTCCCACTGCTTTTACTACTCTCTCGTTCCACAACTCTCTTACCTCCTACTCCTCCTACTCCTACTCCTCCTCCTCCTCTTCTTCCTCCTCCTCCTTCTCCTTCTCTTTACTCCTTCCTCTTGATCAGTACCCTTTGATCGTGGCACACTCGATCGCAAGAATTATTACACCCTTCGTTCACGAAACGAATCGCATTTCCTTCTCGTTCGATTCGTTCCTTTCCTTTCCTCTCCTTTCCTCCGCTCCTTTCGTTTCATTCCTTTCGTTTCGTTCATTCGTTCGCCATTTGACCGATTCAAGTTTATTCCAACATTAAGGACAATATACTCTCGAAAAAACAACCCCTACTTACGAAATTTCTTTGAAAATTATATGGGAAATATCGACTTCCAAGTGATCGAATAATTCTATACAAAGTGATTCTATATATTTCTTTTTATATTCAATTATAATTTAGTAATGTATGTTTGTAATAATTAATATTATAATGTTATATATAATAGTATTTATATTTTATTATCTATTAATTTTTTATAATATTTATAACAATTATGATTTAAATATAAATATTACTAGATATGTTATATATGATAGTATTTATATTTTGTTATCTATTAATTTTATAAATTATCTCGATCATTTCTATCATATATCTATCGATCATTTATTCCACGAATTCTGAAATCGTTCTAAAATCAATGTTTTTTCTTTTTTCTTAATTAGTTTACGAAATCGATATATGTAAAAAAAAAAAAAAAATTATGAATAAACAACCCCAACGCACGAAATTTCTCTTATAACTTTAATCGAGAAACTGTTAAGTACGTTAAAATATTCGATCAAGCAAACGATCTTAAGTAAAGATCGCTTTCTTTTCTCTTTTCCTATTTTTTTTTTTTTTTTTTTTTTGTATTTTTTCTTCATTCATTTATAATAATACTTTATATTTGATCGAACTATTAATTTTCGATATTATCGATAAATCATTCATTCCATCAATTTCGTTTGAAGTTCAAATTTTTGTTTTCTTCCGGGAATCGCGAATGGTATTTATTGTGTTAGTATTTTAAATAAATCATCAGCGTTTATAGTAAAGCATCATTACGTGATATACCTAATACTTAATTATTTATAGCGACTAAAATATTCATATATATTCATAGTATATTTTATAAAATATTTTTAACCATTAATTAATAAAAATATTGATCAAATAAATATTGATCAAATAAATAACATCGTTAAATCGATATGTTTTTTTCATAACAATATCTATTATTATAGTTTCTCTCTCTCTCTCTCTCTCTCTCTCTCTCTCTCTCTCTCTCTCTCTCTCTCTCTCTCTCTCTCTCTCTCTCTCTCTCTCTCTCTCTCTCTCTCACTTTCTCTTTTTGGTGGGTGGACAAAAGAATTCAAATTAAATTTTGACCAAGATGTACGACAATATATTTTATATTGATAGCCTTTCATTTTATGGTTTAATACTAAATGTCAATTGCACTTTTTTCACATTCTTTTACTTGACATTCTAATAATATAAATATATATATATATATAAAATACATTATAATAGTGGAAAAAACAATATGAAAGAAAACTTAAGTGATACTATATCGTTGCTATTTCGAAAATTTATGGCAAGTATAATACATTTCTATCATTCAAACCGTTAAGCATTTTATGGCTTATACTGTAGCGTAATAGTAATATAGCCATAAAGTTTAACTGCTCGATCAAAATAAATACAAGTCAAATTGAAAAGTTTTAATCCAAATAATATGAATTATAATTTTCATAAAAAGAAGAATATTTTGAAATCGATTATAACGTAAGATCTGGTAAGTCCGAACGAGACGAGATTAGTACGTGTTATCAACTTTCAAGTTCGAAATCTTAGCCGATCTGATCTTACTTGATTGCACTTGACTGCACATTTAATACTCCAAAACTAATTACTTCAACTATCCATTCACCAAAAATACCAATGTTGAATAAAATCTCGATGCTATTCGATCATTATTATTAATTTAAAAATTGAATTTTCGATTGTTAATTTTAATTTTAAAAAAGTATTATTATAATATCCCATAGATCCTATTTAAAAAGCAATTTTTTCTCTCCATTCATATAAACATCGATAAAATCGATAAGTATAACCTTATAACAGATTATACTTATATAATATCTGTACTTAATAAATCCTATTAATTTTTGAAAAGATCATTAATTATTCAGATATTTTAATTTCGATCAATACCATTGAAAGATCGACGTAATATCGTTCACAAAAAAGCGATTCTTATTTTAATAATTTCTCTTAGAAATTCTATTAGAATCTCATAGATTCCTTTTATTATCTGTCCAAAAAAAAAAAAAAAAAAAAGAAAAAGATTAATTATTATAAAAATCGATAAAATTCGTATACTATACTATTGTAATCGTAATCGTATCATAATATACATATTCGATCATTATTAATTTACGAAAATATCATTAGATAGATCGTTTATTCGATCATCTCGATTTATATTAGATCTCTCCATAAATGGAACGACGCCCACGAATGTCGAGACGATCGATCGAACGAACGAACGATCCATCGATCGAACGATCGATCGATCCTTGACAAGAGAAATTTTCTTGAGACTTTTCAATTTCCTTGGTCGTGTACTTCGAGTGTGTCGCGTTCCCAACACCGTCACTTCATCCAATCCCCCCTCTAACCCTTCCCACCCCTCTCCAACCCCCTACAAGCCCCCCACAACCCCCCACCCTCACAACCAGCTACCAGTCCCCCTTTTGTTTTACATAATTACGCATTATATAGTCGGGACGAAACGACTCTCGCAATTTTTCACGCTGCGGACGGGTGCACCGTAAAATGTGTACTACAGGAGCCCCTCGTCGCTCGTTACTCATGTAACATTCATTATATTCCTCGTCCTCGATTAAACGGAACGATCTTGCTAGCTGGCATATCCGGCAAAATGAGCTGCTTTCAGAAACTTCTCTTATTTCCCGATCGATTACCATCTGACTTAGTAAATGCGATTGAAAAAAACGAATAGAACGAAGTAATAACGTTAATCGAGTATTTAGAAAAAAATATTTTTAACAAAATTCGTTCGAAGGATTGTTTGGATCGGGATAAATATCTATGAAATAGATTAGGTATATGAAATCATTTGTCTTGTATGAAAGAAAATAAGATAAAATAAAATAAAATAAGATAAAATATCTTAAGGATTAATTAGATTAGAACGCGAATCGTCTGTTTGGTTTTCTTCGTTTTCGATAAAAAAAATATTTGATATTTAAATAGTTAATTAGTTTCGTTCACAGTAGATTAACGATTGACGAAGCTTATTAATTTGAACGATTAGAATAATATAATATAATACCTATAGAAAATATTACGCAATATATGGTATATAGAAAATATTATAATACGATATACAAGGATATAAAGAAAATAATCAGTGCTACGATAATAATAACATTTATAACATAACTTATAAGAAGACTTACAAAGTAGAAGAAGAAACTCACTTGCTTTATGACGTTACACACCGACGATGACTCGTGTAAGACTGATACGAGCGAGGATATTCGTTCGAAATGAACGACCGAACGGTTATCTTATTATCAAAACAGAAAAAGTAGGAAAACAAAATAAAAGAAAGAACGATCTAATCTAACCGAGAATCAAAATAATAACGTTCCATTCTAGTAATAATAATAATGTTGTCAAACCGCTCTAACGTAGGATAGGCGAGAACGTGTTTATACGTCGTATAAGGCGAGAATGACCTTAGGCTGTGTTCATACATATACACGAAACTTTGCGAAAGCAGCTTCTCTCTCTCTCTCTCTCTCTCTCTCGTTCTCTCTATCTTCTCTGTTTACCAGACGTTCAAACATTTGTCGGCATAGCACAGGACCGACGACATTATCGCTGTCCACGATATCCTTCTCCTCGAACGATATCATCCTGGCTGGTCTCGAGATTATCCGTCAATATTGAACGTTCGGCCACAATGGACAGAATCTAGTGAATACCACGTTATAAGCCGCGTTACGAGCATCAACGAACACCCATATAACAGCAACGTGCTTGCTTCGTCGTTTGCCAAATGACCATAAAATAGAACGTTAAAGCATTTCGAGAAATAAGTGTTATTCTTTAACAACGATTAAATTTAAAAAAGAAGAAAGAAAAGCACGTAAGTATCTGTATATGTATCTAAAATGTAATGTCAAATTTTTGATTAAAAACGTGATATTCTGATATATAGTATCATCATTGTTTTGTAGTTTATGTATGTAGATACGTGTATGTATATATATATATATATATATATATATATATATATATATTTTGTAAGTTTCTTCCCAATGGGACAGGACATGTACGTTATATACTTTAATCTTTTATGTGTAACATCTTATCTCACTTTAAACTTGGAATATTAGACACTGATATAGGTTATATCTATCTATAAGTTTTATCTGACATATCTATAACCTCATCTTAGATATCACTTTGAATATTGGAATATAAAATGTATAAATAAATCGATTATTATTATTGTAATTTATATCGTTAATTGTAAAATGATATTTATAATATATTATAATAATTCATTTGTTATATTGTTTATAAGTGCTTCTTAGAGAAACTTTCTTGATTTATACACTTTTTCTGTCCACCATATATACATATACCTATATATATATATATATATATATATATATATATATATATTACAACGATATTTGAATAAAAATAATATACAATATACAATATATACGTATATATATCTTAATGAATATTAGGTTAAACAATGTAACAGCAAACTCGTAATTAACAAAGTAACTATCATGGTCATCATTCAAAGAAGCGTTCAATTAAAGTTCATAAAGTTTCGTGAATTTTTTTTTCGTATTGTTCAGTAGTTTCAAAAGTGGAATGAATAGTTGTGTTGAGCCATCGAGTAAGATTATATATCCGTTAGAATCCTTTCCTATCCTCGCATATTTTCTCCCTCTCTCTCTCTCTCTCTCTCTCTCTCTCTCTCTCTCTCTCTCTCTCTCTGTCTGTCTTGCTGTCTTTGTCTGTCTTTGTCTCGCTACTAATTACTTCGTCTAAATTTCGAATTTAACTGAAATTTCTCTCCGGAAACCACTGGAAAGTCCTCTTGTAATATCGCTCGTAATTTCGCTAGATAGAAAATTTTGTCCTGTAAAGTGATACCTTTCGTATCCAATATTCTTTAACAAACATTTCTGGCAACATTCATCTCATCGACAATATTAATTCTTTTTTATTACTTTTATACAATGTAAAATAAATTGCATGTAAAAGAAAAATAATATTTATGGAATGTGTGTGTATGTATTCGTTCTATTTCTTTAAAAAAAAATATACTTGTATATGATGTACAATAATTTCATGTAAAAAAAAAAAAAAAGAATTGTCGAGTCTCTCGACATATATATATATATATATATATATATATATATATATATATATTCGTCATATTCCTTTTGAAAAATATATTTACTCGCATGTAATATAAAATAATTTTATATAAAAAAAAAAGTATTCGTCTTGTCTCTGTGTACGTGTGTGTACATATATGTATTCGTCCAGCTCCTTTTAAAAAATATACTTCACATTATTAATACTTTTATCCGACGTCATAGATACTAAAGGCGGTACTTTATCCCACGCATTCGACCGCAATTTTTCATTTCACATCGGCTAATCCTGAATCAACGCTCATAATATCCTACCTCGCTGCCTTATCCCGTAATCCGATTGGACACGCGCGTCTACTCCTCGGAATCGTCCTGACGTTCTGCGGAGCGATTGGCTCGCTTGTAAGTGAAAAAAAGAAAATGATAAAACAAAAAAAAAAGTAGTCCAAAAAAAGATTGAAGTAAAAGAAAAAAGAATTAAAAAAAAAAAAAAGGCAAGAATTTTTTTTTTTTAACGATTCACACCCCACTCGGAAAAAATATACGCGATATATAGAAATGAAGATTATAGAAAAAATTGTTTGCGAAGACAACTTTTCTTTCGTTAACTTTTCAAAATCTATCTTCAATTCGTATCACAACTCCACACGAAAGATGTACGACATATTCGGTTGATAATGATTTTACTAATTGATTTTACTACTTGATTAACTAAAATACTTCTTTTTCATTTGCAATGATTTAGAGAGATGAAGGGAAAAAAGAAAATAGAAACGTAACAATAAATTTCTTTCGTAACGATTCATACGACGATACGACGTAATCAAAATTATACCATGGATCGATAGTTAACGATTAACAATATCTATCACTCTCTCTCTAATTTTCAACAAACAAACAAAACGAATATACAAACAAACAAACAAACAAAAGTGCAGCCAATCGAGAAGAATAAAAAAAGAAAGAAAGAGGAGGACAAAAAGGGGGAGAGAAAAAAAACAGAAAATTGAAAGAAAAGTACATGGACGTGAACGATGTAAAACGCGTGGCAAAGCTGCCTCGAGAAGGAAGAAAGCTCAACAAATTGAAACGTCCTTGGTAAGAGGTGCGAGAAAGAGGGGTGAAGAGGGAGAGAAAGGGGAGGAAGGGGAGAAACGGGAGAAGAAAAAAAGACAGCGAAACGGGGTTTCGGGCAGGAAGGAGAAAGCAGGAAAAGCTCGGGCGTGGAAAAGCGACGAGCTTCCGATAAAACTCTTTCGCGTATATACAAGGACAGGGTTTTTCGTTTAGAGGAAAATGGAACATTCGAACTCTCCATCTCGACGGGACGAGATCGACCGTAAAAGTTCAAGCTCGCGTGTCGGATAGAAACATAGAGAGAGATATATATATATATGTATAGAAGGAAAAATACATAGAAAAATAGATAAAGAGAGAGAGAGAGAGAGAGAGAGAGAGAAAATGTCTTCTTCGAAACGAGCATCGGCATGTGAAACGATCGTTCCTAAAATTTTGTCGTTTATAAAAATGAAAGATAAAAAAGGTAAGAAACAAGAATTTTCTTAAAGATCGTAGGGAAATTGTTTTCCTTAGAGAAAGACTGAGTCATTAAAGTTCTTTAAGAATCATCGACGTAACTACGACGAAACTAGGATTAATTAGCGAGTCAAGCTCGAGAATGAAAGAGAAGTTTTTTCTATTTGATTAATCGTATCTCGGTATAAAATCGTTTTTCGAAACCGAGATCAAGATTGATAGTGTTCAAGATAGTAAGCCTTCATGTTTGAACGATACGAAATATTTTTTGACTAATTAGATATAAGTGTAATTTAAATAATGTGTATGTATGTATGTGTGTGTGTATTTCTCTCTCTCTCTCTCTCTCTCTCTCTCTCTCTCTCTCTCTCTCTCTCTCTCTCTCTCTCTCTCTCTCTATTTGTAAAAAAGTAGTAATATGAAAAATTACGATCGCATAGATATGTAAATTTGAAAAAAAAAAAGAAATAAAAGATATAAGAGAATCCATATCTACGATTCGTTGTAATAAATTATTCGTAAATTGTTGGATTGTCGAACGATCAGACAAAACAAAACAGAAAAAAAGAGCGAAAAAATTTGTCTACCCATCCCGTATTGACATGAATTTTCTTTTTTTCGTTTTCTCTTTTTTTCCCCTCTTCTTTTTTTTTCTTTTTTGATTTTTTCTTTCTTTTTTATTTTTTAATGCCGTCGAATAAAAACACGTGGAGTACGTGTATCGTAATTTCCCATGAAAAATTATTCATGGTTTCATATATCAGGTGGTGCTATGGTACGGGCAGTAGATGAAACCGTTTTTGGTCAGCCGGGAATACATTTGACACGCTCACGCACGAAGTATGAACGTAGGTATAAACATACACATATATATAGATATATAATACATACATAAATATATATAATATGTATGTATGTATGTATGTATGTATGTATGTATACTTTTTTCGGTTCATCGGTTCATCCCTCGACTAAATCCATCATGAAAATTAAAGCCGAAATTAAAACGTGCAACATGTTTTTCGAGATCACGAAGGTCCAGAGTTGTCGATTCACGGAAAATTAAATTGACAAATATTGAGAAAAGTCTAATTCAACGAACACGTTTAAAGGAATAATTAAATCCAATAATAATTACATATATACAGATATTCTTTAAATTACTATCGATTCTTTATACGTCTTTATACGTCTTGGATAAAAACTTCTTACGTCTTAAATGATTCTTACGTTGTACGTAAAGAAGAGAGAAGAAAGGGTCAAAAACGAAAAAATGAGAAACTAAAAAGAAGAAAATGAAAAAAGAATATGAAAGAAAAGAGAAGGAAATAAGAAAGACGACTGGTCTGACGATATTTTTTACAGGGCAATAGTCTTGTTTGGTCCTTGGACTTTCAGACGATACATATATACATATATAAATACATATATACATACACACATATATATATATGTATATAAGTATATATATATATATACGTACGTACATACGATATAGAAACGTACATGCTCTTCCGAAAGTTCGTACACAGTGAGTGCACTTTTTCGTCGCGACGACCCTTCGCTTCCGAGACTAATGGTTTGCATTAACCTCTGACCCTCGAGTTGAGGTCGACTCGCGGAGGACCTCCGGCCAAGATAGGGGAGGTCGACAGAGAAATACTTCGGTTCGACCTCTCCAAAATTCGGCGCCGCCACGACCTACGTAGTACTCTTGGTTTAACCGCGAACGTTTTGTGTTTTTACGATGTCGTACGATGTCCCTCGTGTTCGCCTCACTGGACCCAGTTAAACGATCTGATCTTTAACGACGACGATAATCGATTTTTTGCATTTGTTTTCTTTCTTTTTTTTTATTTTTTTTTTTTTGTTGGACGGGTAGGTAATTTTAAATTCTTAAATAAATAAAGAGAAAAGATAGAGGAAGTAACATACTAAGTCGGGAGAAAAAAATTATTTTTTGACTTTTTTTAATCGATTAAATATAAATATAACTGAGTTCTTTGTTTTCTTTCTTTTTAATAAGTAGTAATTTTAATTTTTAAAAAAAGGAAAAAATGTACGCACGTTCAGTATCTATGAAATCAATGTTTAATGTTTCAAGATTGAGATGAAGTATATACGTATACATACATATATATGAATATATATATGTATGTATGTATGTATGTATGTATAAACGTTTAGACATTAGTATTGAAAATCATTTTGAGTAAATGTTATTTCGAACGTAGGAAAATGAATGAGCATGAAAAAGAGAGAGAATAAAATAACGATTTTGAAATATGAGAGTTTACAGAAAGAGTTTCTTGGTATCCATTACGTGTTCGTTACGGATCTAACTACATAAGCTATCGGATATCCAAAGCTTGCACAGAGACTAAGTAAAATAGAGAATAAATTCTACATGTAGATATTTAACGTATCCTTACCATGATCTATATGATCCATATATGTAGTAAAATAAAATAGAAATGATATATATATATATATATATATATATATATATATATATATATATATAGTGTAAAAATACATATAAAAACCGTATATATATATATAATATATATATGTACATACATATCAATATTGATATATATATGTAAACAGATATCAATATCCATATATATAAATATATATATAAACATATACATGTTCAAATATAGTAGATCTTGATTAGTAAATAATACAAATAAATTAAAGGAAGATCAAAGTATCGAGACAGAATTCTTCGAAAATTGACAAGCTTGTAGCGTAAATGTTTGCGTTAGTTCTTGAAAGAGTGACAGAGAGGGGGAAGAGAGAGAGAGAGAGAAAGAGAAAGAGAGAAAAAGAGAGAGCAGAAGATACGATGAACGTATGAGAGATTAAGAGCATAGAATCGGCCTACCGGTATACATATATACATCTCACGATCCAAGCAGGCGTGCTCGTTACACGGCTTAACCGTACAACTAGGATGATACATGGCCTCGTGTGGTTATCGCGTGTCTACGGCTTTAGATCCGCTTTCAAACGCTTTACGGAAGTCTTGGATCTTCGTAGTTAGGAGGACTGGATACGTATATTTACATGTAAGTATATATATATATATATAAACATATATATATATACATATATATATGTATGTATGTATGTATGTATGTATATATATATATATATGTATGTATGTATATATATAGCTTAGGTATCATTTACACGCATGGAATGTCAATGTAAAGCATACGTATTACGTTAATATAAGTCATAACACATATGTATATATCTATATATGGTAAATATCTGTCTACACATATGAGAGGAATGAGATGAATTTCTATGATATAAAAACTCTCGGATGCGTGAGGCACAACCAGATAGAAAATATTCTAACATATTTTGTTTTTTTTCTTTCTTTTCCTTTTTTTTTTTGTAAAACTTCATATCTCTCTCTCATTCTCTCTCTTTCTTTATCTTTCTCTTTTTCTCTTTCTCTTTGCTTCGTATGTATATAACATGATATTAAAAATGTTATTATCATTGTTGAATACTATTTTATGATATATTATAACACTGTTATATAACATATATAATAATATATTATTATATATATTAACATTATTATATTACAACATATTATTATATATATATATATATAGTAAATATTATTATGATACACTCTGTATACTATCGATCGTTATACTATTATTATTAAATATTATTAACAACGATACTTCTCTTATGATATCTCTCAATCGAAATAATGAAAATCGATTTACTTTCATAAAAAAAAAAAAAAAGAAAGAAAAAGAAAAGAAAATTAAACAAATCAGAAAAATCCTTCTTTTCCAACCGGTCGACGAGGGATCCGATTTTCATCGTACGTAATAACGAAAAAGTCAATGGATTTGAAGCTCTCGACGATATCGCGTTTCACCTCTAATCCGAGCATCTTCGTCCAACGAGGAACATTCATAATCCACAATCCGTGTAAATCCAAACGAGCCATTCCGTTAGCCACCCCCTTTTCGTTTCTATCGTAAAAGAGGCTGGTACAAAGCAGAGAGCGAGTTGAAAAAAAAAAAAGAAAAAAAGGAGAAAAAAAAGAAGGAAAGAAAAGAAAAGAAAAGAAAAAAGAAATTGTAACGACGACGTGTTCCCTCTCCCTTCTCCATACCCTTACCCCTTACTCCTCATTCTCCTACCCACTCTCTCCCCAAACCCCACTTTTTTCGCTCTTCACCTTTCTTCCTTTACATTTTGCACAGTTGGTTTCACCAGGACTACTTTCAAAGAGAATTTCAAACAGCGAGAGAAAGAGAGATAAAGAGAGATAAAGAGAAAGGGAGTGAGAGAGAGAGAGAGAGAGAGGGAATGAGAGAAAAGAAAAAAAAATCTGGAGTCTTTCTCCGCACGGAGAAAATGGCCTTACCCTACGGGAAAATGGATAAAGTCATTTTAATACGAAGAAATTCGATTGTGTTTCACGTAGCAAATATGCCAAGCATTTTGTATATCGCTCGAGGATAGAAAGAAACTATGAAAGAAAAATCAGGAATTTTGTCGAAAAACAAGAAAAGGTGTAGGTATTATCATCTATATATATGTGTGTGTGAGTGTATGTATGTATGTGTTTGAGGGTGTACATGTATGTGTTTCGACAATAGCAATGTTATCTTTACTATTTACCACGGAGTATTTAAATTTTGTAAAATATGAACAAAGTACAAATGTGTACACATATTATACATGCATATATATATATATATTAATATATAATTATATATATATGTATATATGTATATTTGAGAATAGTGCAATAATTTACATATTAAATATTATTCATTTAAATGTATATATCTCTCTATATGAAAAATTTTCTGTCCATCGCAGAATCATGCACGTGAGAAATATATATATGTGTATATATATATATGCGCGAACAAGAATCAAAAATTCCACTTTCCGAAAAAAAGAATGTCTTTCACCGGGCAAATGCAAAATGAATTCTCCCTGTTTTATGCAAAGAACATGAAGCGAGAATACTACATATGTGCATGTATGTATATGTCTAACACCATGCACGTAAATACATATACGTAGTTAGGTACACGTGTTACGTATATAAAATATATAGAAATGTTCGTCTAGGTCAAAACATTTTATCCTTTCATCCAAAATATCATTTATTACGAATATCTTCAGAAAAAAAAAAAGAAAAGAAGAAAAAGAGAAAAGAGATATGAAACTAACAGATTTATTTGATGATAATATTATCATCCATTTTGATTATCGATTATATTTATGTAATCGTAATATTATTATCGATTCTGATTAATCGAAAATAAATCACGTGGTAAGTCGCCCGAGGAAAATTATTCTAATTAACAAAAGACGAGATAGATAATGGACATTTCTCTCATTTCTACGAATTCTTCTGCGCGAATTTTAATTTTTACAAATTCTTCGAATTGTGACTAACGAATTAAAGAGAGAAAAATCAAATCGACATTTTGGTAATTACATAGATTTTTAACATGCTCGTAAATGTTTTACAAGTTAAACCAAAAGTTTTCAGTTTATTTTAAAAATCAATTATATTTTTTTCGTTTTACATTTGAACTCGTAGTTTTAGAATTTGAAGAGAAGAAAAATTAGTTTTAAAAAATCTCGAAAATTGAGTAATTGATTTTTAAAATCTCCTGGAAACTTTTGATCTACCTTGTACATACGTATATATATATATATATATATATATATATATATACACATATCTGTGTATGTATGTATAATACAAAATCTATACGTATATCTATACATATATCTACCTCTATCTCTCTATCTCTATTTTTCTTGAAAAGATCGTCGACGCTTGAAATTCCTCGTGAAATCTATCTCTTTCAGATGGTTGAGACCTTTCGATTCGAATTTTTCCAGGTACAACTCGCAGGTGAAATATATCCCTGCGATAACTGAGTTATAACCTAAGTTACGTATAGGAAAATCGTGTATGAAAGAAAGAAATAAAAGAAAACAAAAATTATATCAAAGAAGAATAAATGCATCCTCGTATGATCAGAATGTTCTTTCTTATTTGCAATAAAAATAATAAAAAAAAGAAAAAAAAAAAACGTAAAAAGAAAAGAAAAAGAAATAAAAAGGATTTATACATAGAGATATATTTTACGAAATTGTCGATAAGAAAAAAGAAAGGAAACACAAGAAATGGTAAAAAAGAATTGTGACTAAAATTAATAGAGACACACACACACACACACATACACCCGACAGATACATACACGTTGTATGTATCTAAACATGAATAGATTGAATCCAACCAAGCAACATACATTTTTCCAACTCACCTCGACAAAAATACAATTTGCCAAGGAGCATCCGAACGTTTTCTCTTATCCTTCATTCTATCTGTTTCGCGAATCTTTATCCGGGTGAGAAAAAAGAAAAAAGGAAGAAAAGAAAGAAAAACAGAAAGAATGAAAGAAAAAAATTAAAAAACAAAAAGGAAAAGAAAGAAAAGAACGAGAAAAAAAAAGGAAAGAACGAGAATAACAAGAACCTACGAGTTGACGCATTGTTGGACCCTCCTAAGTACGAACAATTTATTCTAGACGGTCCCTTTTATAAAAATAATAAGACACGCGTTTGCGAGTAGTATGACGCCCCTTATATCACTTGACAAATACGATTCGTCACAAACCGTCTACGTCCTGCGTTTCTTCTTTCTACTGAAAGACAGAAACCATTGCAAAGAAAGAGAGAGAGAGAGAGAGAGAGAGAGAGAGAGAGAGAGAAAGCTTAAACAATAACGAACGTGTTTCTCGAACCGTGTCCGAGCTTAAGCTCTCTACTCTTGGCAAGCAAAATGTATTTCCTAGGCGCGGATAAATTAGAACTTTTCTCGTTTCCCCGTCGCTAAAAGAGTTACGGCGTTTCTTCTCAACTTCTTATACGGGACGGATCAGCTTTTGTAGTGGAACGAACAAGATTCCTCCAATGACGTTGTCGTTAAACGAGAAAATAATAAAAAAGAGCATGGATGGCCTTTGAAACATTTTCATCGAAGGTGCACGTACACGTAAACATACGCATATATATATATATATATATATATATATATATATATATAATACATTTTGCAAGTAAGTATATATATATATATGTGTGTGTGTATATGTACTCAATGGATTTACTTGAATGCACTTAAGAATTTCAAGACCTTAACATGTCAACGACTTTGACATCGTATCGTAATAGGGAACGGTTAGTCACGCGCATCCATTAAGTCGACTCACGATCGAAATCGCATATTCACGTGTGCGACTTAACGACGTGTCTGTATTACGTACACGAATATATATATATATATATGTATGTATGTATGTATGTATGTATGTATGTATGTATGTGTGTATGTATATATATATATATTCTACGAAGGAATCTTCACGAAGGAGACCGACGATCTCTCGTGTCCTCTCTCGTCACGGTTCGTCCAAATGCGACAATGGCCGGAACGATATATATAAAAAAAAGAAAAGAAAAAGAATACAACGAAAAAAAAAAATCTTTCTTATCGATGTCCGACGTCGAGAAAATAACAGGACGAACACAATGAACACGATAGTACGACCCCACCCTCTTCTTTTTTTTTTCCTTTCTCCTTTTTCTTTTTCCTCTTCTTTTCTTTTCTTTTCGTTTTTCCTTCGCGAATAAAATATTTCTTTAATCGAATCTTTATAACGAAGAATAATTCATTGTTGACCTCTCGTGTTCTATATAAAATAATAATTATTTATTATATGGATAATAACGTGATTTAACATTTTTCGTATGCGAAAAAAAAAGAAAGAAGCAAAATCGAACGAAACAAATCGGAATTGTACTTTGTTGTGCGAAATGTTGAAAATTAAATTACAACGACAAAGAGGTAAACAAAAAAGAGAGAGAGAATACAATCTCGTAGCTTTGGTTTTTTTTTTTTTTTTTTTTATTATTTACTTAATGAGTTAATTATCAAGGACGTATACGAGTTTACAGTTTGTATGTGTGTATATATATATATATATATATATATATATATATATATATATATATCTGCTACAGCATCGTACACATCTCTGCGTATACGCACACAGATAGAGGGATTCGTCCGAATGATGTACAACCCATAGACGAGGGTGTAGCAATCAAACGATAACGACTCGTTATTAACGAGCGACCCGTACAAAACCTCGAAGCACCGATAAACATCGATGACACGTCGACATCCGCCAGGATAACTCGACGAGTCGAAAAAAAAAAAGATAAAAGGAAAAAAAAAGGAGGAAAAAAAAAAGAAAAAAGAAAAAAGAGCTCTCGACAGTTTGCGCAGTAAAATGAGCGGCTAATTACGAGGGGACTCGCCTAAAAGTTAATGAAAAGCAATTAGCGCGTCGAATTCGCCATGCCTGTTTTTAGCATTTGTCGCATTGCAGAATATCACAGGATACTCGTTAACGATAAACTCGATACCTTTCTATTGTGGAAAATTATCGAGACTATTTCAAGACTAATTCGACTGATTATATTACCGTTATTATTATTATTATTATTAGTAGTAGTAGTAGTAGTAGTAGTAGTAGTAGTAGTAGTAGTAGTAGTAATAGTAGTAGTAGTATTATTATTATTAGTATTGCAATAAAAATTGAGAGGCATTGTGTAGACTTTTATTTGAAAAAGAAAGGATACAAGAAAAAGAAAAAAATACGTGTGTGTGTGTGTGTGTGTGTGTGTAATGAATTTTTAATAAATGCTATTTGCAAATAATTCGAATACTTGGAATACGATAATAAAAAAAATTCAATCACTAACATCGAATTATTAATTCAATAATACCGAGCTATAAGGAAATCAGCCAAAGTCTTACTAAATCGATTTCAATGAGACCCGTGTTACTTTTATTATAAAAGAGAAATAAATAAAAAAGAAATAAAAAGAAAATTAAAAAGAGATAAAAAGCAGAATAGAGACAGGAAAAAATATTAATCGACTCGTGATATATAAAACGGGCGACAATTAAAACTAATTCGTATAATTTGTCCTTCTATACATAGACCTATATTCTCAATAATAAAAAAAAAAAAAAAAAAAAAAGAAAGAAAAAGAAAGAAAATTTTCAATCACGATATCAATTAATATCGGATCAACGATAAAATAATATATAAAGTTTAAACAAAATAAATTGTTCCAACTGATTAACAAAGTTCAATTTACTATCGAGTTTGAATATTCATATAGGATAAAAAATTCGATGATATAATACTTATATATACACACACACACACACACACACATATATATACACGTATTCTACAGGGTGCATATATATACAGGTATATACAGAAAGCTTGAAAAGCGATCCGATTTCGTATTTGAATCGGGAGAAACGAAACGGCGTCGTGCGAAACGGCCGATGAAAGACGCAACTTGATTCCTGAATTTTCCAAAGCTCGAACTCATCCTCAGTTGGGCTCGCTTATCCGAGCAAATTGCTCGGGCTATCGTACCAAGAGAAGTAGCAAGCCAAACCCCATATATATACAAGCCGGCAGGTAGTCGTCTAGTTTACTCGAAACGAACGATATGCTTTCAATTCGCACGAACGAGAAACGTTTTCCCTTCTTTGACGTCAAGAAAATGAGCTTTTCATTTTCACTCGGCACCGCAGTGCACCGCACTGCACCGTACCGTGCAACACAGGCTCGCTTCGACCGATTTTAACAAAATGAAATTCGATTTTTTTTTTTCGTTTTTATTTTTTCTTAATAATTAGATATAAAAAAAGAATTAATTCATCAACGATATTAATTAACATTCGCGATATTATAATTAAAATATTTTTTTTTCTTACTTTAATCCTCGCACGTCGTCGTCCTTCTTCGATCTCGATGAAATTAAATCGATCGATATTTTTCATTTATTTTTTATAATACTTAAGTAAAATAAAGAATAAATGAATCGGGCGTTTAGATTTCTTATCGACGATATTAATCTTATCAATCGTACTTTTTATTTCATTTTCATTTTCACTCGTCGTCCTTTCGATTCGAAAAAAATGCAATTGACCGATATATTGCTTCTATTCCTTTTAACGCTTAAATAAAATTAAAAAAAAAGAGAGAAAGAGAGAGAGAAAAAAAAAAGAGAAAAGAAAAAAGTGAATCGAACGTTTTAATTTTTCTTATCAACAACATTAATCTTATCAATCGTCTCCACGATTTATGATTGAAAATATTTTATTTCCATTTTCACTCTCGTCGTTCTTTCCCGATCCTAACAAAATGAAATCGATCGATACTTTCCTTTTATTTCCATTAATACCTAAGTAAAATAAAGAATAAATGAATCAAACGTTTAGATTTCTTACCAACAATATTAATCTTATCAATCGCCCTCACGATTTATGATCGAAAATATTTTATTTCTATTTTCACCCTCGCCGTCCTTTCCCGATCCTAGCAAAATGAAATTGATCGATACTTTCCTTTTATTTCCGTTAATACTCAAGTGAAAAGAAAAAAAAAAAAAAAAAAAAAAAAGAAAAAAGTGAATCAGACGTTTAAGTTTTTTTATCAACAATATTAATCTTATCGATCACCGTCGCGATTTATTATTAAAATATTTTATTTTAATCTTCCCTCGTCGTCTTTCTGACCGTAAAAATATATAATAGATCATTTCGATATTTATTTAATTTATTTCATTATTTTTGTTTAATAAATAAAGATATATCAACAGCGTTAAGATTTCTTATAGAGATCATTCGTCGAATCTTATCAATCATACTCACGATATATGACTAAAATATTTTATAAGAATTTCATGCTGCTCTCTCTCTTTCTCTCTCTCTCTCTCTCTCTCTCTCTCTCTCTCTCTCTATCTATCTATCTATCTATTTCTATTCTTGTCTCTTTCTCTCTATCTCTCTGTGCCAAACATATTGTACTTAAACATCGAAATTGTTCGTTTTTACGAAAGGAAGCACGTATTCCGAATAAAATATCTTAAGATCGTCTGTCAGACTCTCCGAGCACGATTTTCTTCTTCTACTTCTACATTTTCGTGATCGTATATATGTACATACTCTCTCTCTCTCTCTCTCTCTCTCTCTCTCTCTCTCTCTCTCTTCCTCTGATCTATACACACACACACACACATATGTATATATACGCAATATATATAATTCTCTTTGTGTAAAAGAAGGATTCGTAGGCAGATGTGAGAAGAATGTAGAAACTTCAAAAGAGAAGCTCGACTTCACCGTTACTATTATACGTGAAAGAGAAAGAGAAAAAGAAAAAAAGAAAAAGAGAGAGAAAGAGAGAAAGGCAGAGTCTCCGGTGAATGGCATCGATCGATCGACTTTGAAATTTGAAAGTCAAAAGTTCGAAAGATCGTAAATGTTGTAAAATAATACTTCAAAAAGAATGAAACGATGTTGAATTATATATTAACAATTATTTATATCAAATACTATGTATATCGGTCAGTTGAGAAATTAAAAAAGAAATTATATCTACATATATTATATCTTATTAAGTAAATGAAATTTCATTTAACAAGATACATTTTACGTGTATCCAATCTTCACGTTCTTTCATTTTCTCTACCACAAAATTCTCAACATACTCGCGATTAATCTCGAATCATGAACACCACATTCTCGATAAGCACGAAATATGTAATCCAGCCGATAATCGATCGACATTTTTAATATTACCGCAATTCAACGCTTCGTTCTTCTTTTCGTCGCGTCGACACTTTCGAAATTGCAATATCTTGGTTAGCACGGCTCATATCGATTTCGCGAATCGATTTCGATAAAGCTAAAGTGAGACAGCCGGTGTCGAATTAATCCGAAAGTTTATCGTATCGACCAAAGCGCGAGCTAGCTCTTCGCGAAACAAAATCGAGATATAGAAGCTTGCTTGTTGGAAAAAAAAATACATAAAAAAGAACAAAAAAACGAGAAAAAAAAAGAAGAAAAGGAAATTTCATTCGATCGAATCTCTCTCTCTCTCTCTCTCTCTCTCTTTTTCTCTTTTTCCTAAGAATAACGAAAAGAAAAATAAATTCATTTCTATAGGAACTGAAAGAGGGAAATGATATTAATTATTTTTCAAAGGAATTAACGGGGAAAAAGGGAGATAATAAATTTTCGCATTCAAAGGAGAATTTAAGTGAAAAAGAAAGAAAGAAATTCGTGTTTAAGGGTATTAATATATAAAAAAAAAAAATTAATAAATAAATAAAAAAAAAATAAAACTAAAAAGATTGAGAGAAAGAGAACAGAAAGAAGAAGAAAAAGAAATTTTATTTCGAAGTTATTCAGAAAAAAAAAAAAAAAAAAGAAAAGAAAAGAAAAGAAAAAAGGAATAAATTCCATGCCGAAGTGATTGAGAGAAATGAAATGTAAATAAATTCTTTCTTGAAGTAATTAAAAGAGGGAGAGAGAAAAACGAATAAAGAAAAAATCAAAAACAAATTCAATCGCTTTCGAAGATGCTGCTATTTTCCATTCGGATTTTCTTGGCTGAGGATTTTTCTTTTCTTTTTTTTTTTTCTTCTTTTAAATGGACGATCAAATTTCAATCAATGGTGATCATTGATGATCAGAGATATAAGAGAAAAGAATGATGAGAACAAATCCTGTTTAAAGCTCGGGTATATAATAAAATTGAGAAAGATAAAATCGGGGTGACGTAGAGGCCAAGGCCTCGGATCTTCTTTGGATCGCCACAGGAACTTTTCGTCCTACGTCCTATCATATATATATATATATATATATATATATATATATATATATATATATATATATATATATATATACTCGATTATACCGTATATATTTATACGTGGCCATTGACACAGTTCTATCGAATTACTCGTCGGCCCGCAAAATATTAGCTACGCCTTATATACTACAAGGAAGAAGAAGAAGAAGATAAAGAAGAAGAAGAAGAAGAAAAAGAAGAAGAAGAAGAAGAAGAGAGAAAGAGAGAGGAGAGCCGGTACGACAACGACTGGCTTTGAAAGCCACGTATTACGTTGCCTAGCTGGCTATTATAACGGATATTTGCGGTCTATGGTGGACTTGAATTTATTCCTTTCTTCTTGCATGCCCGAATAACGATGCACAGAGAAAAGTTCACTAATGAGATAAATTCATAGATCGGAACTTCCCCTTTCTTTTTTCGATCAATCATCCCTTTTTCTTTTTTTTTCTTTTTTTTTCTTTTTTTTTTACATTTTTTATATTAGTCGATTTAATCATCGCAAAGGCGAAGGGATTCTTTCTTAAAATACGAATCTTATATTATTTTTGAATGAATGTTATTACATATCGAGTTATACGGGTTCTATCGCAATGATATTATTTATATCGAGATGAATATTAAGCTTCAAATGGTTTTGATTTAAAATATCGTTTTGTACGAAGAGAATATCGTTAACACTTGCGAATAATTATAATCACAAATTTCGTAGCTAATAATATATATATATATATATATATACAAATGGATAATATGGAACCTGAGATATTTCATAATTTTTTTTCTTCGTAATCTGCAATATGTTGATATTAAAACAAGAATAATATAAATACGAACAATTTCAACAACGATCGATTCTTTCTACGTGTAACGTAAAATGTAGCAAAAAGAAAGAAACAAATACAAAATGATTTGAGAATAATACGAAATTATTTTTTCGAAGGAATTATGAAAAGAAAGAAAGAAATAAATCAAATAAATCCTTGTCGAAAGGAATTAACCAAAAAAAAAAAAAAAGAAAAAAAAAAGAAGAAAGAAAAAGAAAAGAAAAGAAAGAACAAAACAAGTAGGAAATTTTGTATCGAAGTTATCAAAAGGAAAAAGAAAGAAAGAAAAGTAACTAATTCAACTGGTATAGATAATTTCAGATCTCTCTGTATGTCGGACGAATACGCGGGAAATTCAAAAAATGTTAACCGGAAAAGGAAACAACTTTGGTACTGCTTCTGCGGTACGCCTTCTGAACTTTATCATCAGCTCGTAGCAAATGTCAAACGGTATGCACGATAAAGTCTCAACGTAATGTCCCGACAAAGTTTCCTCCCGGTTGAAACTTGCGATTTTCAACTCGGCGAATCTTCTTGCACGCGGTTCCGTATATTTCTATGTAAGTATGTACGTAGATACTTACATATACAGAGAAGTAAGTAGTACGTACCTATATAACGTAATATATAGTTGAGAGTGGTATACATGAATGCACCTATACTACATCTGATACCTCTACGTATAAATATACAGACATAGCGTTTCATACTAGGATATATAAAATGAAAAGTTAAGTAGAAACGAAAACGTCGAATAACACGAATGCGAATGACTGAAAGAACGAATGAAAGAACGAATATACGAGAGAAAAATCTTTAAGTAGAAAATGACGATTTTTAAGGATCTCTCCTTTTACCAAAGAAACAAAAATATTATTATTATTATTATTATTATTATTATTATTATTATTATATGTAAAAGTTATTAATAAATAAAACTCTTTTCAAAGTAGTGTTACACGATATAGATAGGTATTTCAGAAAGTGTGAAAACATTAAAGTGGAAGAAGATGAAGAAGAGGGGAGAAAAAAGGAAAAGAAAGAGAGAAAGAAAGAAAGAAGTACTTAGGTATTTATATATAAACGCAGAGAGAGAGAGAGAGAGAGAGAGAGAGGACCTTTCAAAAAAAAAAAAAGAAAAGAAAAGAAAAGGAAAGAAGAAAATCATGAGATGATAAGAGTGGGAGAAGCTGGGAGGAGAGGAGGGTAAAGAAAAAAAAAGAAAGAAAAAAAAAACTGGCGCGAAGCGGATTTATTCTAGTTTCCATCCAGGATAGATTCTAAGGACCATTTCAATCCCGAAAAAAAAAGAAAAAAACGGAAACTTTCGTTCAAGCTCGTCCCGTTTCCCGCATTAAATTAATGAATTGCATTGTCGGTTGAAATCAACGAATCGTACCTTCTCTCTCTCTCTCTCTCTCTCTCTCTCTCTCTCTCTCTCTCTCTCTCCCTCTTTTTTCTCCTCCCCAAATCGCTGGCACATAATCACGATTCGCCAGGAAAACTTTCGACCCTTTCTATTGTCAGATCAACACAAAGCCGCCTCGTTAACCGTGCCAGTTAAATTGTTTCGACGATGCGATCAAACTTTTAAAGTATTTTGGAAAGAGAGAAATAGAAAGAGAAAGAGAGAGAGAGAGAGAAGAAGAATGAGAAGAAGAGAGAAAAAGTGAACGAGAGAGAGAGAGAAAGAAAGAGTGAAAATGGAATTTTGTGAAAAGCGCAAACGCGCGTGCATTTCCCTGCGGTTTTGCATTCCCCTCCATCTGTCTCTCTCTCTCTCTCTCTCTCTCTCTCTTTCTCTTTCTCTCTCTCTCTCTCTCTCTCTGTCTCGATCTCTGTCTCTGTCTCTCTCTCTTTCAAATTTATTACCGTCGAAATAGTCGTTAATGGAAGTCGTAATGATCGCGAAACGTTCTTGATAGACGAAAAGTTTATTAGTCAAATCTCTAATGACAGGTGCGACAAACTTGCGAAAATGTTTGACGATTTCGGTTGATGTATCAAAGTGAAAATTCAACGTTCGTGAAACGTACATACATACAAGTGTGTATATAACCGCATTGGTTATTAATTATTCGTTTACTTGCGCTTTACTTTATCGACATTTCTCTTTCTTTTTCTTTCATTTTTCTTTTTTTTTTTTTTTCTTTCTTTCTTTCTTTGTCCTTCTTTTATAATTAACTTAATACAGATTAATCTATCTTTATAAAGTTTAAATAAAAAATATACGTATATATATTATATATATATATATATATATATATATATATATATATAACTTTGTTCTTGATCGGAAACTACTCGTTGGATTCATGGACATCTCAATGTATCTTCTGACGAGTGGTATTTCCTAAGGGAACTGAAACACTCTGCTCTTCGTAGCATCGTTCGCTGAACCACGATATTTACGTTACTGTCGATTTGTAAAAAGATATATATATAGATACACACACATGCACACGCACACACACACACACACACACACACATATTAATCCAGTATTTTTCCATTCATGGCTTATTTACACGACTTCCTTGTTAACACAGACCTTTGCTTGTTTTCGAGTCTTGTTCTTTTTCAATACGAGATAATATACAATAGTTAAAAATTTTCTCATCAATATTTCAATCCACAAACATCACTTTTTTTTCTTTGCACAAACGCATTCAGATATGTACCTATGTACGCTTTGTACGGTTTATAACAAGCTCTCTCTCTCTCTCTCTCTCTCTCTCTCTCTCTCTCTCCCCCTTCCCTCTTTCTCTTTTATACGCCTGAACACGCGAGCGCTTTGCCTGGACGGCTAGTGAAATTAATTTGAAAAATCAATTTTCTCCTCGATAGAAAAACGACAAATTTGTGATTTCAATCTATTTCGTTCAACGATTACAAAATATATAGGTATCTACCTATCCACGTATTTCTTTTTTCTTCTTTTTCTTTTTTCTTCTTTTCTTTTCTCCTTTTTTTCTTTTTCTTATTTCTTTCTCTCTTTTTTTTTTTTTTCGTCGTTTTTCCCGATCTCGGAAAAATGCATTTTATTTTCTCTGGAATATATTTTCCCTTATAGTATAGTAGTATAGTAGTAAAAGTATGGCAAATATTTTCATATATTTCCGAGAATAACTCTTTTTGGTTTTTAGATCGAACGTCGGTCAGAGTAAAGAGCAGACGATGACAAGGCCGTGAGATACGAGTTATTTTTCTTTCTCTCTCTCTCTCTCTCTCTCTCTCTCTCTCTCTCTCTCTCTCTCCCTCTCTCTTTGTCTCTGTCTCTTGCAAACAAACTTTATATTATCATATCGACGAAGTTTCAACCGCAGGTACCCATTTGACACCTGTCGTGTAAGAAAGTTCGATGGAGTATTTTAACTCCTGACTTTTTATCTTGTCGAATATAAGAACTTTTCTTACTTTCTCAGTAAAAATATTGCGATTAAGGTTACATTTAAATATCGTATTGACGAATTATCCGATATGCTTTAATGCCACTTTAAATGAATCACCCTGTATAATGAAACAATCAAACGACATTTGTCACGTATTAAAACGGTACATTGGCACGATGACCCAATGCAACGTATGTACTTCCCCTCTGGCTCTAATCCAAGTTCTAATCTTAACGAAATTAAAATTATTCTAAAACAAAATATATTCCGTTGTACGTTCTACCATCTTCTATTCCTATATCCGATAGATCGAATCGAACGAATCTTTTTACGAACAATTATAATAATTTTTCGAGAAAAAGAAGATGAAATTTTACTTGATTTTGACACGAAGAAAAGTAAGAAAAGAAAAGAAGCATTCTTTCCATTCTAACTAACGCAAATAGTCCGAGCGGAGTTATATATTTCTCTAGAAAGTTAAAATTAAAACAAAGAATTACGATTTTTCCGAAATATTTTTGTTCGACAGTATTATATTCTCGGAAAATTTGATCAAAAATTGACGAAGATACATGCTTGCTTGAAATCGATCCTTCCGAGTTAGACGTTGCGTTTCATTTTAAACTTTAAACTATTGTTTTCTGAAAAGTGTATTTAACAAATCGATGCCAATGATATTTTCATGAACATTTTAAATGAAATTCGTCAGAATTTTTTCTCACGTCATTACCTAGTCCTTGTTATTTTTTAAAAGGCATCGTTCATTCTTTCCCTTTCTCTTTTCTTTCTTTTTTTTTTCTTTTTTTTTTTTTTTTTTTTCTTTAATCATTGAAATCTTTCATCGAAAGTCCCGTGGTAAATTCAATCGCTCATATTTTTTTTAATTAAACGAAAGTGGTATTGAAAATCGGTTTCACGAAAGATTGATTTTCTTTTTTCAATGCACTGTTTTAAGAGCTTCCTATTATTTTCTTTTTTTTTTTTTTTTCATCTTTTCATTTTTGATAATACTCCCCCGAGGAGACGCAATATTATTTTTTTATTTTGCACTCCCCTATTGTTCGACGCCGATAATGGATTGATTTTATTTAACGTTTACGTTTCAGGAAAAGACTCCTTAAAAAAAAATATTACTCTTACGTTAATTTACGCGCGTTTAACTTTACGCGATTTATTATTATTATCATTATCTCAATTTTTTTTTTTTTTTTTTTATTAATAAAAGTTAAGAACTACGTGCAAGAAAAAGAAAACGAAAAAAAAAGAAAAAGTACAGAAAAGGAACAAAAAAAAAAGAAATAATAAAAAAATAAATTGACCTTCCAATGTAAAATTATCTAAGTGTTTGTAACCCTTTAACGTTAAGTGCACCTATTAGATAATAAAATGAGAGTAGATTTTTGTGTTCTCGCTGTATCTTCTTTTTCAATCTTCGCAAATTAAATATATTTCTCTCCTCGGGGAGATACGTAAGGGGATTATATGCTTTGTTTTTTCTCTCTCACACAGATACACATATCAGTGTAGGTATACACATATCTAAATACACACACACACACACACACACACACATATATAAAGGGAAGCAAAAGACCTTCTCGTTCCTAGGATATTTCAAGATAACGGATTATCTTCCGGCAGAGATTATACGACAAGTGACTAATTGAGCTCATCTATCAGTATCATACGAGCGAGCGAGTTGAACAGTCGAGCCATACACACACACACACGTACACATACAGAGAGAGAGAGAGAGAGAGAGAGAGAGAGAGAGAGAGAAAGAGAGAAAATTCAGAATTATATATTTGCTCGTTTACTTTTTTAAATTGCCATACTGGCCTAGAAATTTTCTTTTCGCTCGTGGCCAATCAACGAGACCCGTCTCGATGAAATCGTTTGGCATTAATTTACGTGAACTTGGAAACTCGTCGAATTAATAACCACTTCCCCTTCTCATCCTCCCCTATTTCTCACCCCCACCCTTTTTCCTATCTACGCCCGGTGGTGACTTCAACGATCTTTACGAACTAAAACAAACAACGAGAAAATTAATAAGAGGACTATGATAACAACGTACCAATATATATGTTAATATATGTTAATATCTACATTTGTACAATTTTATGCAAATTGTTTTTCACGAAAGTTTACATTTACGAATCTCTCTCTTTCTCTCTCTCTCTCTCTCTCTCTCTCTCTCTCTTCGAATCCAATTTGTCGTGTTACCGATACCATACATAGAGAAAATTACAGACTACGAAGTGCAATAATTAATACCAGCTTCATTTTTGTTTCTACGATCACTTGCATATAGTAAAAATTCATTAAAAAAAAAAAACAACAAAAGAGAGAGAGAGAGAGAGAGAGAGAGAGAGAGAAAGAGAAAGAAAACAATAATTATCAGCAGATTTTCCTCGACAGTAATATTACTAGATCTTCACAATTTCATCCGAGTATTTTCATTTGTCATACATTTATTTCTCATTCTTTTTTTTTTCTTTTTTCTCTTTTTTCTTTTTCATCATTAATTCACCTTCCTACGCTTCATATTATATTCTCTCAATTTAAAACGTCCATTAAAAACCTATAGGAATCGAATTCTCGATTATTAACACGTATCACTTTGTTACGATGAGATTTCAACGAATATTCAGTGATATATCTACACGAACTAAATATGCATGTGTTACTTACACGAACGTACATATGCACGTTCGTACATACTGTTACGTGTACACTGATTGACGATTCGCTGGCCATAATCCCTTCGTCATCACGACTCGGAGACAGTGGTAATTATGGATCCGGATCACACGAACCGTACAAATTATCCATTCGATTAATGTCCGCTTCGCTGGTCATACGTACCTACCTACCTACCTACCTATCTACCTACCTATCTACCTTCCTCAATCCTGAAGGCCTAAAGTGAAGGCCCTTTGATGATCTAAATTTCCTTCGAAATTTCTAATCTTTGACTAACCAATATTACCTATATTCGTCATCTATCGATCGTACTTCTCTATTAATACGATACATTGAAAAAAGAAATGATACATTTATTAAAACACGATCTATCGATTACCGATCGAAAATAATTTCTTTGATTTCGCACTTGATTTCATTTATGAATATGTATAAACAGGATGACCCATTTAAGCAAACCCATTTAAATATCTCGTTAGAATTTTGTCATGATAATGAACAATTTTCTTTTTTCTTTTTTTTTTTTTTTTTTTTTTTTTACGTAATATAAACGATATCAAATGATCGATATACGTTAGGGATATTTTTTTTTAAACATCATTTTTTTAAATCATTTTTCTCTTGCGACCTCATCAGAGCTTGATTCAGTAAATTTTACGTAAAATTTTGCTTTTTGAAGATTTCAAGATCGTTTCAAAGTTATGTTACATATGTCAGAACGTATTTCTTTAATCAGCTGCAATAAAATATATATATATATGTAGTTGTATGCAAAAATATATCAATGATATTGAAAACTTTGAAAGAAATGATATTTGATAAAAAAGAAATATTCTTGCCGTACGTTGATTGTTTGATAGCATTCATATTTAAGTAAAAAATATTTTTTGCATCATTATAATTTCATGAGATATTTAGATGGTCTTACTTATTAGACCATTCTACATATATATATATATATATATATATATATATATATATATATATATATACCTATAAAGAACTGACCTATAAAGAAAGTAAATAAGGAAAATTAAGAGTAAAAATAAAGAGAAAAATGTTCATTGAACGACATCTCTCAGTTGGTGGTATAAATCACGAATGAGGGAAAAGAATTAATATGACGAGAGAAATCCAAAGATAAAACGTTTCAAAGTAGAAAATTGGAGTCGGAATTTTCTGAATGATAAATTGTTAATTGGCCCGCTTGAAACGCTAAAGAGCGGAGTAAAAAGATAAAAAGGAAAAAGAAAGAAGAAAAGTAAAGAAGGAAGGAAACAAAGAAAGAAAGAAAGAAAGAAAGAAAGAAAGAAAGAAAGAAAGAAAGAAATTCGAGGATGAAATTAAATGAAAATGAAAAAGGAAAAAAGAAATGGAAAGAGAAATAGTCAAACGTGTGTGGTCCACAGAAAGAGAAATACAAAGATGCCAATGGTGTTATTACTCTTTATGAGGATTAATGTCGGTCCTCGTAAATCAATCGAGAGAAAAAGAGAAAGAAAGAAAGAAAGACAGAGAGAGAGAGAGAGAGAGAGAGAGAGAGAGAACGAAAAAAAAAGTAAAATGAAAAAAAAAATAAAAGGACGAAAGAAAGACTATACTAAAACGTTTGCGCGTGCATCAGGGGAAAAAGAAAGAATGAAAGAAAGAAAAAAAAAATATCTCGGGGTTAAATGGTACGCTTGAAAAATAAAAAGGACCGTTTTAAAAGTTTCGTAATCAAAACGTAATACCCAGAACACGTTTTTTCGAATACGTTATGTACGTAGGTACGTACGTATATATGTACCCATTTGTATGCATGTATTCGTATATTTAACACATACGTACACACACACACACATATATATATATATATAAAAAATATATAAATAGTATAATAAGTACATGTGTGTACATATATATTATACATGATAGTATAGTATAATAAGTACTCTATAATATATAGTATATATATATATATTTATATATTTATATATAATGTTCATTCATAGATATAAAGATGTAAACGTATGCAATAGGACAAAACGAGAGATAACGCGCTGACACGAAAAAAAAAGAATTACATAGATACGTACATACACACACACACGGATATGTACATTTAAAAAATAATGAAAGAAATGGAAAGAAAAAAGAGCAGGAGAGGGTGGAATAGAACGAAGAGAAAAAAGAGAGAGAAGAATCGTAGGTAAGTTTAACGACCGAGTTAAAAGCTTGATCGCGTTGAATTAGTCAGCCGAATTTAATTGATAGACCAGCTCTCTCTCTCTCTCTCTCTCTCTCTCTCTCTCTCTCTCTCTCTCTCTCTCTCTCTCTCTTTTCCTTTTTACATCTCGTCCAATTCCAATTCACCATTTACCGTCACACTCAATTGCTAGCGCTTTAGAAGCCTTTTTTGTTTTATACCCTACATCGTTCAAAAAATCGCAATAAAATCGACGAGCCCACGTTATACAACTTTGACGAACCTTTTCTATCTCTCTTTACTTCCCTATCTCACTCTCTCATTCTCTCACTTTCTTTCTCTCTCTCTCTCTCTCTCTTTCTCTCTCTGTATCATTCATTCTGTTTAAAAAAAATCTACTTAAGTTCAATAAAAAATATCTTATCTCTCATTATACTTACGATGATAAAGTTACCACTTCTCTCGTTTTAAATGTGTTTGTTTGTTTATTTCTTTTTTCTCTTTATTTCTTTTTCTTTTTTTTGTTTTTACTTCAATGTTCAAATCTCTACGTTCCCTTTAACGATAGAGAGAAAAAAAGAGAGAGAGAGAGAGATAGAGAGAGAGAGAGAGAGAGAGAAAGAGATACGTAATTAAGGAAACACACGTTGGCACGATTAAGCTCGAGACGGGCGTTTCGAAAAATTAGAGTTTCATAAATTTTATAACGTGCTGCCCGTTTAAATGCTTATTACGTGTACGTTAATGCACACGTTCGCCTGTTATATCGCGAAAAATGAGAGAAATAAAATCCTGTGTTAAAGCGTACGAGCAAAATTTTGCGGCTAATATTCGCGTGAAAGATACCGAATGCTTCGTCCACTACTAAAATGTTAAATTCCAAGCGTTTATCGTTCGTCTCTTGAAAATATTATAAAAAAGGAAAAAAGAAAGCGAGAGAGAAAAAAAGAGATTCTAAACGACGACTAACGCCATTTTTAAAAAGGAATAAAACAAAAAGTCACGAAAGATAAACGATTACGTAATTTATTACATATACATATATACGAATATGTTCGTATACGAGTGGAGATAGCGAATTATAATCCGACGATTTATAGACGTATATTTGTATTCACTCCACTACAAGAAGATTTTAACTTCTCGTACGAAAGAGATTAAACATTTATTTTGAACGAGATACCACTTACTTAGTAGCTATTACGTGCAAAAATATAGGTATATAAATAATAACCATATATATTGATTTTACGTATGTGGATCAAATCATAAATTTATATATAACAAGCACGAATTCGACGTGTTACAATTCTAATATTTCCATCGATTTATATAAAAAAAGAAACGAAGATGAACAAAAATATCGTTAGATGGATCCTTGTCCTTTGCCATTATCAAACTTGATTAAAAGAAAATTCGTCAATTTATCAACAACAACAACAACAACAACAACAATAATAATAATAAATATCAGTCTAAAAAAAATTATCACTCCCTTTTATCAGATAAAACTTAACATTTTACAATTACGAAATAGAAACGATCTGTCATTGTTAATAACATCGAAACGTCGCGATTTGCTAGACACGAAAATTGAAAATTGCAAAACGAAAATAAAAAGAGGAAGAAAAAGATGCGTATTAACGATAACGAAATAATAAATAAAAAACAAAAAAAATGCAAAAAAAAAAAAGAAGAAGAAAAAAGAAAAGACCACGACACTTGATCTGTGCAAACTTAATGTTACGAGAAAGCAATGATCTATCATTGTCGAAAGTTCGTCCTATAAATGGAAAAATCGTAATATCGCAAGAAAGTCGTTTTGCTATGGACGAAAAGCTTTTCCCTATTGGAAGTTTCCGTAATCTCGATTAGACGGCCATGATCGAGAGCATAGTGTTCCCTTCGCTTCTAAACCACGTCACTTTTTCTCTCCTTTTCCCTCTTTCTCTCTCTCTCTCTCTCTCTCTCTCTCTTTCTCTTTTTCTCACTCTCTTTAGTATAGCTCCTGAGTCCGTAGTGGCCATTAAATCGCATTGCTCGATAATTCAACTCGTATGAACGTGTATACCTACGTACGTACTTACACACAAGTTCCTTTATTCCAGTTAGAAAAGCAAGGCAGAAAAAGCACTCGTGAAAAAGCTTTACGAGGGCAAAAGCAAAAGTGTTTTCTTTCTCTCTCTTTCTCTCTTTCTCTCTATCTCTCTATCTCTTTCTCTCTCTCTCTCTCTCTCTCTCTCTCTCTATCTCTTTCATTCAATCACAAGTACTTTCTGGGTCAATTGCCGTAAGTTTATCTAATATAACAAAAAAAAAAAGGATAAAAAAAGGAAAGAAAGAATAATCGTTGTTAACTCGACATTGTCTCATCTATCATAAATAGATGATAATATTGGAATTAGATAATTATTTTTATTGCGCATTGTTCTATCTGCTTAACTATCTTAATCAATTGAAGTAATTTCGTTTGATATATATACATACATATATATATATATATATTTTTTTTTTTTAATATATATATAAATTAAAAAAAAAAAGAAAGAATAGTCATTATTAACTCCATGTTGTGTCTGATCTATAATATCAGAATTCGATAATTATATTTAACTATCACTATTTAACTATACCTACATATACTATATACAACATTAAAAATACTTTATATTCGCTGTACAATATTCTATTTATTTATTTATCCATTCATCTCTCTCTATTTAATACTCTCTTTAAATCTCCCTCTCTCTCTCTCTCTCTCTCTCTCTGTCTCTCTTTCTAGGTACTCTCGTTAAGTCCATCTCATTCACACCACACAAACTCTATCCTCTCTCGTGTATATTTCCCACTCCTTCCGTTCAATTACCACGGAGCGTCGGGACGCTTTTCGCGACGTTGAGCCGAGCCGAGCCATAGCCATAGCCATAGCCATAGCCATAGCCATAGCCATAGCCCAAGCCAAGCCAAGCCAAGCCAAGCCAAGCCAAGCCAAGCCAAGCCAAGCCAAGCCAAGCCAAGCCAAGCTAAGCCAAGCCAGGCCATGCCAAGCCGAGCGGCGCCTCTCGTCTCGAGAGAACAAAAGGAGGAAAATTGTTAATTATACGCTTCGCCGTATGTTCGCGAATACGCACGCGTTGGTATTTCTCTTGGTTCTCCTTCAAACAAGAACGTTTCTCTTTTTCGTTTTTCCTTTTTTTTTCCTTTTTCTTTTTATTTCTTTTACATTTTCCTTTTTTTTTTTTTTTCTTCTTCGTAACTCCTCCATTGATCGATCTTTTTTTTCTCGGGGCTCTACGGTATAAAAAAATATTTCGTAGATCAGTTGATTCTTTTTCCTTTCTTTCTTTCTTTTTTTTGTTGTTGTTTTTCTTTTTACGTAGAATATATTGCTATTTTCTATTTAAAAAAGAAAAAATGAATATGCCATAATATTATCCTCCACTTCCCACCCATCATCCTTACTCATCTCCTTTAAGATTTTGCCCGAACGTTTTTTGCTCGAAAGTATGTCGGCTTTTCGAAATAAAAATTTTCACAACCGGTTTATATATGTAGTAAATATATATATATATATATATATATATATATATATATATATATTATAAAGAAGAAAACCACATCGTCTTGGCGTAAAAAGATAGGAAGAAAAAAAATAAATGAAGAAAAAAGAAAAAAAAAAAGAAAGTATAACGCTATAAGAGAATATAACTAAGTATAACCGAGATTTAAAAAAAAAAAGAGAGAGAAAAAAAAGAAAAAAAAACAGAAGAAGAAGAAAGAAAAAAGGTTAAGAATTTGTATATATATATATATATATATATATATATATATATATATAATCTAATAAATAATTTCATCATCGATAAAATGAGATAAGATTAGAAAAAAGATACAGATATACATACATACATATCATATATCTATATATAATACTTAAGTATATATGTATAACTTTAAAGTTATACACCTTTATAGGTTAATCTATATATTTCTCTCTCTCTCTCTCTCTCTTCTCTCGTCCTTCTTTATTCTTTTTTTTCCTTCATTTATTTCTCCTTTTCATTTCTTTTTACATCAAAACGATCTGACTTTTTTCTTGTTTCTTTCATTTATCGCGTGAACCTTTGTACCTTAACCTCTCTCTTTCTCTCCCTTTCTCACTTTTTCTCTACAAGTCGATCGTAACTCGTTCATTCGCACTACGAAATAGCCGTAAGGTTCCTACGACTTGAAAACGTTAGCTCCATGAGAATGTGTATACTAAGGGAGAGAGAACGATGCGCGAAACTTTAAATTACCTTTTTACGCTTCGCTCTCAAATATAGTCCTTTCCACTTTACCTTTTCCTTTTGTAAACGATTTAACAGGTCAGCTCTCTGATACCGACTTTCCTTTCTCTCTTTCTTTTTTTTCCCAGCTTTTTTTTTTCTTTCTCTCTGTCTCTCTCTCCCTCTTTTTTTTTTTTTTTTTTTAATAAACCAACTTTTCCCGTTGGTTTTTCTATACGTCGAGACTGCCGGTTACGTCTTTTATATACGAGTCCTTTGATGATTATTCAAAGCTTCTTATATGGTTGAAAATTTTTTTCTATAAACCCGAGTTACGATAAAATCGAAAGAAAAAGAAAAAGAGAGAAAGAAGAGAATGAGAAGAAGAGAGAGGGAGGAGAAAGAAAGAAAGAAAGAAAGAAAGAAAGAAAGAAAGTTCACCTTATTTCTTGAATATAATCAAGGCTCCCTCTCTCTCTCTCTCTCTCTCTCTCTCTCTCTTTCTAAAAGATGAAAAAATCGATATAGAAAATTTTTACCTTAAGAAAAATCAACTCCGACGATACATTTTTTATCGCTAGAGCTCCAAGCACGTTATTATAATAATATCGAACGATAAAAAGCAAAATTTTATGATACAAAAATATGATCATCCTAAAAGAATAATATATAAGTAAGTAGATATATACGTTGTTAAAAAAGTATGTGAGTGCCTATTCATTTGTATGTATATGTGTACGTGCGTATGAGAGAGAGAGAGAGAGAGAGAGAGAGAGAGAGAGAGAGAGATTTATGAACGGTGAATCGTTAATCAGTTTCTCATATGTAGCTACCTACATATCAATGAATCTGAGTAATCCATTGCACACTAACAACGGTCCGGTTTTCCTTTCGCTATCGTGTGGGTGGCGGATATCACCGACCACAAAATCGCATGCACATCGCCGCCAATCGGATTTAGCTGTGGTCTCTCTCCCGTATTATTTGCATATCGCTGGGTGGATGGCACGAAACAATGAGTCACCCTTCCTGATCGAGATGAATTCGTTAAAAAAAAAGTCGAACTTTCTATCTAACCCTTCCCCTCCTCCCATCTCTTTCTCTCTATCTGTCTCTCTTTTTTCCTCTTCATCTATTTTTCTTTCTCTGTTTATTTATTTTTCTATCCTCCTCTATATCCTTTTCATCCTGGTCAATTCTTTTTACGAAATCCGATCAATCTCCATCGTACAAAATCATTTCTCTCGAAAGGTTCAAATCCGCCATTAAATTCGAACCCTTTTCTATACGAATATATACATACATATATATTTGTGTGTATGTATGGGTATGTGTATGTGCATATATATAAAATATATTAGTATTGAATAAGCACGCGATATTGCATCGAATATATATTAAAATCTGACAAATAAATAAAGCTTTACATTTAACAATCCCAGAAATTAATGATAATAATGGTAAAATAAACGGATTGTTGTGTAATTAATATCTTTTCCGAGCGATTTATAATTACAAAATGTATTTTATTCTGTACAATCGATATATATATATGTATATATACATACACACACACATATATATATATATATATATATATATATATATAAAGAAATTCGAGGACATCAAAATGGAACTTTGAACGATTCATCGAGAAATCTCGTTCGAAATCAAATCGATCGATATCGTAACAATATACCCATTTAATACAATAAGTTCTCGATTGGTATACCAAACGAAAAAGATATTATCGAGATGATTAATCCAATTTATATACGGCATACCTACCTACATACCTAGAGTTATCATCGTACGCGCATTCCTATCCTGACAACTTGTTCATTGATACAAAACGAACGAATGAAAAATTCCGATATATCGCGAACGAATATTATCTTTTCCTCGTTTCGTCAATAACGATGAAAATAAAAAAAAAAGATAAAAATAAATATAAAAAAGAGATAAAAAAGTTATTGCATATTTTATGAAAACACTTGATTATTATTCCCAATCTAATAAAATACACACACACATAAATGTTTATTTCGAATTCGAATTGGCATATCTATACGTATTTCCGATCTATTACATTTGTAACATTTACATCAGTGACCGGCTGACCGCATAAAGGGTGTAACCGATCGCCTTGTCTGATTATAGGTTGGCAAGAATCTACGACAACGATATCTTTTCACGGAGATCTAATTGTACGTCGGGATTAAGTCATGATACTAGTAGTCACGATAGGAAGTAGCGAGTTTACGGCTTCCAACGTTTCATTTCTTCTTTATTTTTTTTTCTTTTCTTTTTTTTTCTTTTTCTTTTTTTTTTATTTTTTCCTTCTTCGTTTTTTCCTTTTCCTTTTTCTTTTCTTTTCTTTATTCTTTTTTTTTCTTTGGTCTCTCTTTTCCCCGTTTTTCCTTCAAAACCAACTAGTCGATCGAGTACCAGTTTTCTTCTCAATACTTATCCGTATGGTGATATCTCTTATTATGCATTTGACGTTAATAACGTATCGGTAATAGTTAATCGATGTTGCTACGATCGAAAATCTTTTCTTAAAGAGAAAAGAAAAAAGGAAAGCATGAGGAAAAAGAAAGAAAGAAAAAAAAAAAAAAACATCGTTCGACATAATAAATACGCAATGATCGCGTAATTACATTTCACAATATTTCAAATAGTACCTAAGTACCTATATTTATGTAAAATGATGACCGAGAGAAGAAAGAAAAAACAAGAGGAAAAAAAGAAAAAAAACATGTTACGTAGATGAAATTACTAATCGTTGACTGACTACAAAATTAGGATCTATCGGATTAGCACGAATGATACTAGCGAGTTGTACGATTTTCTTCGTTTTAAATGGCGATACGAAGGAGATAATGTCTTCTCTCTCTCTCTCTCTCTCTCTCTCTCTCTCTCTCTCTCTCTCTCTCTCTCCTTTTTTCTCTCTCTTTCGAGTTGAGTGAAAGTCGATCGAACTGGAAGCTTACAATTTGTCTAATCGTCGTGTCCGGCGATGATCATCGTAGGTAGAAACGCGTAGGTACCTAACAAGTATAATACATGTTGTATGTACTACCTACATGTGTATGTACATAGATATATATATATATATGTACATACATACACGCATTATCTATATATATAGAACATACATAGTGACTCGTTTACGTGTTCCTCGAGAACCGCCCTCAGTCCACTCCTATCGCGATTTCGCGACTATTCAATCTCCTAACCGGTCGTTCGTACGTCGTTACGGTGATCGTTCGTGCGTATTACGAATCTCTAACGGGGTGTTTTCATCCAAACGACAGGCACGAAACTAGGCCTGAAACCCAATACGATCGAAGTGTACCTATAGGGTACACATCGAACGTTTCGAAAGCTAATTAACCGCATGAGTTTCGATCTGTTCCAATACTTACTCCTACCTTCGTCTAAATTACTCTCAACGAGAGAATCTTCCCAATTTCGCGATAAATACTTCTAAGTACTTTTAGTTTAATTGCTCTTTGATTAAAAAAAAAAAAAAACAAGAAAACAAGCGAGAAAAAAGAATGGAAAAGAATATTGTTTTACCCTCTATAAAATCGTATATAAATTTTGCTCCCTTTCTTTTCTTTTCTTTCTTTTTATTATTATTATTTTTTTTTTTTAATACAAAGTTATACTCCTTATGGTATAATTAAATTAGCATACATATATCTAATAATATAATTTTATATTAGATACGAAAAAAAATTAAATTAGATTATAAAGTAATCGTCGATATATATCATCGAGTAAACGTTTTAAATATGTCGAAAAAATATTATTCGAGATAATATAGCGTAATTATATTATACGTACAAATACAAGTAATACCATAATTTTCGCGATATATAATTCTTGTATAAACAAAGAAAAAAAAATTAAATTATAGCCGATCAAGACACCTCACTTCCTTCAAAAAAAAAAAGAAAAGAAAAGAAAGAGAAAACAAAATTAATAAAATATACTATATGGTATCTATGATATAAATAATACCAGAACTTTCGATGTATCATTTTTAATAAGATTAAATTATAAAATAAATGGTTGGAGTGCTTAAGAAGAGGAAAAAGAAAAAGAAAAAAAAAAAAAAAGGGAAAAAAGAAGAAAGAAAAGAATTAGAACGTGGTCAATCGTCGATATCGTCGAATGAATTTTTTAAATATTTTAAATGTTAAACGAATGTTGAAGGAAAAAATGTTAAACGTCAATTATTTTTTAATAATAGCTAGCTGCTAAATAGAGTAGATATTTTTTCTCGTCCTTTAGCATCGTTAATATATCTACTTCGTCTCTCCCCTCAACTCTCCGACACAGCAAACCGACTCTAGTCCAAGGGGATAGTAAGTTTCGTGCGCGACGTCATGGCGCGTGGCTCTAGAAATTCCAACATTTTTCTTCGACGTTCACCATTTTTCTTCGACGTCGACATGGCTCGGTGCCTCGCGTTATTCCTACCTTCCTGAAACTCCCGAGAGTGGAACTCAAGTTTGTATTTGATCAAACGCGTGCATCCACTTCTCGGCGACTTCGTTAATTCGAATGGTAGAAGAGTAAATTAACGAGCGATTGTGTATGCGGCTACTTCTAGTATACTAACGATCCTTCTTCGACCTCTGACTAATGATCTTTCGATCCTTGATGGCTATCGACCAAAAAAAGAAAAGAAAGAAAAAAAGAAGAATAAAAACATAATTAAAAAGAGAAAAAGAAAGCATAAAGGGAGAACTAAGAAAACGAAATTAAAGAAAAAAGGATAATAGGATATAATAGGAATATATAATAGAATATTAGGATATAATAGAATAATAGGAATGATATAAAAAAAGAAAGAAAAGAAATCAATATAACTGGGACGTATCGATGTTATTTATAAATACTTTGTATTATCGCATAATAAGTAAATTAATAGAGAGTTATAAATTGTAATTAAACGTTTGGCGATAAAGAACACGTATATATGTGTATATACACATGCGTATTTATGTAAATGTAAATTATACAGGTTCTTACAATTACACAAGAACATTTATTTTATTCCCATTATCGTTAACGAATAAATAATTATTCAAGAGAAACGATATCGAGATTAAAAGAGAAAAAAAGAAAACAAAATTCTGATTACTACCAATAAACGTTTCTATTATATTATAAATTCATTCTTATAATCCTGAATAAAAATAGCGTAATAACGTATGTAAACATTTTTTAAATATTACAAATATTAGCGATAAAGCTCATTTGACGTAACCATTCGGTCAAGCGTTAACTCTTAAAAGAAAAATAAATTTCGTTGGAGGCGATTTATATGCGAAACGCAGGAAGCACGTTTAACCGAAAATGACAATTTCGGTTGACGTGTGAAAGCCACCCAGCAAATAATGTTAGGAAAGTGTTCCAGACAGGAAAGGTCGAGGCTCGAACGCGTTTCTCTAAAGTGACTGTCTTTCTCTTTCCCCTCCTCTCTCTCTCTCTCTCTTTCTCTCTCCCTTTCTACTTACTTCTCTGTTCAGAGAGAACCTTTCCTCTATCTGGCATGCATAATACAGAGATTCGCTTAGTTCTCTTCTCAAATCTCGTGTTACTCGAAAATGAAGCTCGAATCAACTAAAATCCTCTCTCTCTCTCTCTCTCTCTCTATCAATCTCTATCTATCTATCTTTCTCTAATTCTATCTCTATCTCTGTCTTAGTCCTTCTCGTGAACTCATTCACATGGTGAAATTCGTAATCGATGAACGATAAAGCCATAAAAGCCAGCGTGGTACCGCGAGAGGAATGCAGTTTCCGTGGGCCGCTTACATGGGTCGTGTAAGTTCCTAGAAATTCACAGCTTATCGTTCATGCATCTGGTATATCTCTATAGGAAGAGCAAAATCCCATCTGTGCTCTCAATTAGAGTAAAGCATCAAAAGCTCCGTATATGTTCAGTAATTTGAATCGATTCAATGAATGACCTGTATGTTTTCTCTTGCTGAGATCTAACGATAAAGTTATTACGATAAAAATAAATATATTGAATTTCTTCTATAAGAAATTTATATCAAATGATACGACGCGTTTTGGTTAAAAATTTTTTTCAAAATAATTATATCCTTCTACGAAAAATTTTCTACGGAAGAGAAGAAATAAATACGATGTATTTGATACAACGATACTCTCGTCAATACGGCTGTCAAGTTCTATTAAAAATTTTATATTAGATAATACAATGTATTCGCTAAAGAAAAGAAAAAATTAGTCAATATAGCTATCTCGTCTCCAAAAAAAAAAAGAAATTAGATCAAATAATACTATAAGTTTAATAGAGATATTTCTTAAGACGTTCGTCTTGTTTCAATAAAAGTTTGTATCAAGTGATACGACGTACTTACTAACAATATTAATCAAGATAGTTATCTTGTTCCATGTAAAATTTATGCGAAAAACATGCGACGCCTTTAGCTCGCAATATTCTCGTTCGAATAATTATTTCGTTTTATTAAAAATTTATACGAAATAACGCGATACCTTTAATAGCAATTCCTCTTGTCAAGATAATTATTTCGTTCTACTTAAAAAATTTATGTGAAATAATACTATACATTTAGTAACAATTTTTTATCTTTTCTTATTGTTATTATCATTCTTATTTATTACTTTCTTTTTTTATTTTAAAAAATATTCAAGTCGAATTACCGACACATCGAAACGAGATTCGCTTCGAATGACTGAGTATCTTTTTGCTACGATCGAGCAATACTCGTCAAGGTATACACGTAGTTATCGTCTTCTCGGCAAAAAAATTAAAATAAAAGAATACTCATATACATTTTTAATAGCAATTTGCCCTTCTCTCTCTCTCTCTCTCTCTCTCTCTCTCTCTCTCTCTCTCTCTCTCTCTTTCTCTCTTACTCTCTTTTTTATTATTTTTCGGGGAGGGGGAGGGATGAAGAGGAAGAATGCAAATCGAATTCCAGGCACGTTGAAACGAGATTCGAACACTTTCGTCGAGAGTATAAATTAGTCGCGTTATCGGTGTCATTAAGTTGTTTCGCATGCGAAACATTTTTCTTCGCAGAAATATACACATACATGTACACATACAGACACACATCCGCAGGCGCACACATGCTCATGCATATGAACACGCGCGCGTAAACGCACGAACACATATACACACACACACACAGAGAGAGAGAGAGAAAACACATACACCTACGCAAACTCATTTCGCTGTCAGTGTTCCTCAACATTACGGTCGTAAATAAGGGTGAGAATCGGGAAGAAAAAAAAGAAGGAGAAGAAGAAGAAAAAAAGAAAAAGAAAAAGAAAAGAAAAAAGAAAAAGAAGAAATATAAAGCAGGGTCGTTCAGCCGAGAGTTAACCGGGAAGAAGTAGAGAGAAATAAGGAAGGAAAGAAAAAAAAAAAAGAAAAAGAAAAGAAAGGAAAAAAAGAAGTAGAAGAAAATGCAAGAGGGGATTGCGGAAAATGAAAATGTACGGTTTTCCCTTGTAAACGAGAAAGCGATTTTCTCCTTGTTCCGTCGATCAGAATAAACTGGAAGGATTCGAGATAATGGATTAAGAATAATAATTTCTAAAAAAATAATCTAACCTTTTCTATCTTTTTTTATACAATAGATATTAAATAGAGATAAAATGAAAATTGTCTAATGGATGGACGACAAAATAGTTTAAGTTAAATTTCAATCACAAAGAAATAAGTACGCTAATATATTTCATATCTGGTGACCTTTGCTCGTACGATTTGACAAGTAGTAGTAAGTTTAAATACTAATAGTAAATTTGAGAATTTACTCCAAGTATAATGCAAGTACGCTCATACTCGTTTAAAACTCTAAACATTTAATACTATAAGTTATACTGAAATATTTCGAATAAATACTATAAGTTATATTGAAAAGTTTTCGATCAAAATATGTCATCATTCTCGTGAAAAAAAGAAGAAAGAAAAAAACAGGAAGGAAGAAAAATCTTTCGAAATCGCATACTGATTTCTCTGTATAGAGATTAAATTATATTATATTATTCGTCCATCAGAGAATTATTGTTCAAATGAGATAAATATTTTTATAATCTAAAATTAACATAAAATCATCATACGAGTACGAGTAGATGTAATATATTGGATTAGGGGAAACTTCTTAAAATACGCTCTCTCTCTCTCTCTCTCTCTCTCTCTCTCCTCTCTCTCTCTTTCTCTCTCTTTTATAGATCTACAAAAGTTGAGTCGCGAATAATTATTGTCAGACAAAATATAAATTTGTTTAAAAGAAAAATCTCTTAAACGTAAAATCGCGTGAATCACTTATTAAAACGATCATTAAGTGAAAAGCTATTCCAGATGGAGACAGTTACTGACTCACAGTATATACAATATTATCTTTACCGCATTCTCATCGCTTTGTCAATATATCACAAAGAAAATAAAAAAAGAAAAGACAAAGAAAGAAAGAGACAAAGAGACAGAAAGAAAGAGACAGAGAGAAAGAGAGAAAAATGTAAAAGTTCAGCACTCACGAAACTTGAAAAATCTTCAAGCGCGACGATAGAACGCGATCGTGCAAAGGCACTCGTAATGGAAGAAAACAAGAGGAAAGTATGTTATCTGTAAAAGCTAAGACGAAGACGAAGAAGAGGAATCCGCTTCAGAAACCAAGATAAAAGGATCGACGAATGCGTTATTCAGAAGGAGGTTTCTTAAGGATGATGATACCGAGAGCCAACTGTGATGAAACTTCCAACTTTTCTCGCGGTAGTTATAAATAACTGGGCCGCGAACCTTCTTCTTCTTCTTCTTCTTCTTCTTCTCCTTCTTCGTCTTCTTCTTCTTCGTCTTCATTTTCATTTTCGTTTTCGTTTTCGTTCTCGTCTTCGTCTTCCTCTTATCCTCCTTCTTCTTGTAAACTTCTAATTGCTCTCGTCGCCATGGCGGATATCGAAGATCGTTGAAATCATGTTAAAACTATAGTCGACGACAATCGAAATCGAAATTGATTTGCTTGAGTTTATTACCCGAATAAAAGTGGAAGGATAAAAGGAAAGTAAAAGAAAAAAAGAAATAGAAGAAAAATAGTAGAAGAAAATAAATAGATATTTGAATTCGAAGTTGGTAGGACGACACTTTTACGACGACGAATCGATCTGCGAGCGAAGGAAATGTTCGCTTTTATGGAAACGCCGGTATAAAACTACGGTGCAATTTTTGTAGAGATCAATCGAAAAAGTTATGATTTCGCGATGGTGAAACGAAATTGTCATTCTTCGTATCTGTTCATATACATTATATTAATCGTAATTTATTCGAATATTTACGTGAAAAATTAAATAAATAAATAAATTCTTTCTCTAAACAAAATGTTCATACGGATTATACGAAAGAAGTATGCGCCTGTGTGTGTGTGTGTGTGTGTGTGTATATATATCAATTTATTATACCAATAAACTTTATCTAACGAAACGAGGTTGGTTTATAGCATTTAGGTGTCTCCTGTGATTCTTTTGAGTCTAGTGTAACGAACAAATGGCGATCGTTAAAAAAAAAAGAAAAGGAAGAAGAGAAAAAGAAAAAAAAAAAGAGAGAAGGGAGAAAGGAGGAAAAAGACAGAAAAAAAAGAAGATAAAGAAGAAGAAAAAGAAGAAGAAAAAGAAGAAGAAGACGAGGAAGAAGAAAGATAGGGAAAAAGATAGGGTGTCGGACGATCGAAGAAGTAATTACTTTCGTTAATGAAAAAACGTAAGAATAATGAGGTATCCTCGAAGGAATAGGAGTTCGTTATCGATCAGTACGAATTGTTGGAACGAGCAGGAATGTCATAGCGAACGTAAAAGGAGAAAGAGAAAAAAAAAAGTGAAGAATGAGAGAGAAAGAGAGAGAAAGAGAGAGAAAAAGAGAGACTCTCCTCTCTCTCTCTCTCTTTCTTTATCACTTTTTCGTCTTCTCAAACGATTCCTATTTCGTGACGTTTTAAAGAGATAACTTCGCGAGAGCGAGTGCGGCTCCCGCGCTTTCGACCCTCGTCCGCTAATAGCAACAAGTTACTTCTGACCCGTCAGCACGAGCACGGGACAGACCCTTGCGACGCCTCTATATTTAGTACGGGTCGAACCACTAGACCAGCGAGAAAACACAAAAGAAAGAGGCGAAGCTGCCGAGAGTAGTTATACCGTGGCGCACGAAATGAGAGAGTTAGAATGAGCGAGAGTAAGAGTAAGAGTAAGAAGTAGGAGTAAAAGAGATAGAAAGAGAGAAATAGGGAGAGAGAAAGAGAGAAAGAGAGAGAGAAATCTCGCGATATCTTCCACAACGTCGTCGACGTTCGAAGTGAAAAGAGAAAAGAGAAGCCGCCATATTGCTCCTCGCGTCTCTTCTGGCTCGCAGCTGTGGTGAACGCGCAAAAAGCAAGCATCTCTCTCTTTCTCTATCTCTCTGTTTCTCTATCTCTCTTTCTCTCTGATCTCCATAACACCCTTCTCCTTCGTATATTTCTCCTCTATACGAATATTTCGATTTGGATAGAACGACGAAAGCTTTAAACGCTTATCAAAGTCGTTTATTCTATCGCATTTGCCTCTTCGCTGGTATTGCATCACTTGACGTTTTTAGAGTAAAACGTGATGAAACGGATAAATTATCTACGTCGATCGATGAAATTCTTTATGCGTACATGTACGTTTATATATATATATATATATATATATATATATATATATATATGTGTGTGTACGTATAAATCGTCTCCTTTTCTATAGTATATTAAGATAAATCACCCACTGGGAAATATTATATATATATATATACACACACACACACATACACACACACAATAGTTGTGTGTGACCAGTGTGAGAACAAACTCAAAGACAAGAAACAGAGATCAAGTGGGTGGTGAAAGATACGAGAAAAGTGCGATAACTCTTCTGAACGAACGAATGAGTACCTCGAGTGATGTAGAGATCTATGTCTTTGCGTTCATCTGAACTCTTCGTTTAATAAGTTTCAAAGGAAACTGTCATCGTCCGTAGAGATAATTGGACGCATTTAACGTGGAAGAAAAAAATTAAGAAAAAAAAAAAAAAAGAAAAGAAAAAGGAAAAAAAAGAATTAGAAGAAAAGAGATACGGAACGACCGAATTCATCTTTCAATTGACTTTCGACG
>NC_057687.1:9475479-9480479 GCF_014466175.1 Vespula pensylvanica | reverse complement strand
CCAATGAGAATCAGCTGAGAACGAATAAGCGGCGTTAAGGAGAGAGAGAGAGAGAGAGAGATATTTTAACGCTCGCAGTTAATCGCTCGTGATTGGTAGCAATTAAATTCGTGAGATAGACTGGAGACGTCGTTACGGGTTAGTGGATAAGGGAGCATCGGGGTATATTCAGAAACGGTGTGGTGACGTTCAATGAAAAAAAAAAAAAAAAATATAGAAAAGAAAGAAATTAGGAAAAATGAAAGTAAATGAAAAAATAATTAAAAAAAGAAAAAGAGAGAAAGGGAAAAAGAGAGAGAAAGAGAGAAGATCCAAGCTCGATCGAACGTTCGTAAGTTAATATTCCAAATGAGAGGATATCTGCTCGTGGTGCCGGCAAAAGCGATGGCTAATTACCGGCACTAAAAAGCGAATAACAAGAGAGTTATACGATTATCGGAGTAATAAACTGCGAAATACGATGATGTTCCGATAAACGTATATATATATATATATATATTCGCTCGGATAAATCTCCACCATGTAGGTGTGTGTGTATATATATATATATATATATATTCGTTGAACACTTCATTGAATTACACATACATATATCTATGTATAACTCTTTTTACTATTTATTCTTTCGTTTTTATTTTATTTAATTTATTTACTTATCGTTGTTTCATTTCTTTTATTTAAAATTTTATTTACTTCCTCATATCAATCGTTATAAGATAAAAGTCGGATTAGAATGAGAAAATATGTAGATAGAAATTAATAATAAATATTTGTATTACCTGATAGACAGACGGAGAGGCATAATCCCAAGAAGAGTATCGTCATCATTTTCAATCGTGGATTACAAATCCCTTAACGACGATAATATCTGATGAATAATAATGATAAAACGTTCAACCTTCCTTCAGCTTCATGTCACGCTTTTTTTTCTTCCTTCGATCGATTGATTCCTTTCCAATGTCTTCCCTCTTCCTTCTAATATTCTTACAATTCATAAAATATTATTTTATTAGATACACGCGCGTACAACAAATTATATATACATATACATATACATACATATATATATATGCGTGCGTGTGTATATCGCGTAATAAATAAACACAATCTTTTAGCTGTTGTTTTTAAGATCTCTTCTGAAAGCAACGATTTTTTTTTATTATATTATCAAATAAGATAAGGATTTCAACGATCGAAGGGCAAGGATTCGTAACAAGCTTACCGGGGCTGTATGACACACGGGCACACCGCACACAGCGTGCTACGAGACCAGTTCGAAGACTGAGTCCGAGTTCGTATTCCGGAGGCTGACTTCTCTCGGCCCTACCAGGGTACACCGGACTAGTAGTGTGTTGCCCGTCCGTTGCCCGCCTCTGGATAACGTTTCCTTCCACCATTAGGCACACACGCGGTATATACCGCGCGACGACATACATCGTGCCAAGACCTCCCGAGGGGGAACCGTTGTACGTTAAATCGAGGATCAAGATCATCTCGTGTTTCTTTCTTATCCTCCTCCACTACCACCATCGCCATCTCCAACACCATCACTATCACTATCACCATTACCATCATCATCATCATCATCATCATTATCATCATTATCATCATTATCATCATCATCATCACCTAACACGATTACATTGCTTCCTCTTTTGATAACTTTTGATACACTGAAAAATAAAGAAATATCTTAATTCCTTTCTTCTTAAACTCGTCGCTTAATGTCCCGAACAATTCAATAATGTTTAATCTCGAAGAATGAAATTTAATTCAGTACATTAATTTTGTTCTTTTTTACTCGTACTTTAAAACGAAACGTTAATGTTCGACATTGATAAGATTGATTACTACTCGTTACAAAATGTAAAATCGGCGAATTGAAAAATAATATATCGTGAAATTTAAGAATACATTCGATGATAAATTCGTTTTGTCTTTTGGTATTATTTCAGAGCGGAATAATACAACGTTGGTCGTTGGTAATGTTGAGTCGAATATTAAAATATGGCCGAATCGAAAAATACTGAATATTTAATAATAAATTAATTTTGTCTTCATTGTATTATAGAATAGATATATAATGTTGGCCATTTGTAATCTTGATTCGTTTCAAAATATGGCCAAATGGAAAAATATTGAAGATTTAATAATATATTAATTTCATCGTTGTATTCTAGAACGATATATAGTTAGCCATTGGTAATCTTGATTCGTTCGAAAATATGGCCAAATAGAAAAATAAATGAAAACTTAATAAAAAATTAATTTCGTCTTAATTGTATTTTAGAATGAAATATAATTTTAATCGTTTCTAAATATGATCAAATCGAAAAATACTGAAAACTGAAAAAAATTTTGAACCGTTGAAAAATAAAATTAGAAAATATTGAATTCTATAAATAATATACTTTTAATAATAAAAATTTTACAATAGAATTAATTTCTCCTTGGTCATATTTTACAGTATCACATAGTTATCGTTGATCTTTGAAAACAAAGAATATTACTATTATTATAAGAAAAAGACTTGAAAACCGCATTTCATCTCCTTTTTACTACAATATCGTTCTCATCGCAAAATAAATTCTATCTCGATATGGAAATTTAAAAAATTACATATTTTTATCGACTTGATCTACTTCGAAATTTATTATTTCATGTTCTACCGATAAATATATACACTTAACGATTTGAAACGCGTTACGAATAACATATGAAATATTCTTTCATAACCTCATTTAATTAATTCATACATAATAATTAAACATATTGCAATCTAAGATTATTTGATCAATATTCATAAACATGTGAATTTATAATTGTATATTTATAACATATTTACTTACCGATTAAATATATTATGCATATCAGCTCAACAATTTCATAAATAGAAAAGCATCGTTCACGAAAAAGCAAAAATATTTTCTCGAACTTCTAAACGCGCGCAATTTTATTTCAAACATTAGATAGAGAGCGCGTCGTAATAAGACTCGCCAACCAAGTAAAATTTTCAAACTAAATTTATCTCATATACGTATGTATGTAAAAATTAAAGATAATGTGATAAACATATTTTAAAAATATGAAACAATGCTTAATTTTTTTTTTTAAATATCCAAACCAAGCAGCATATTTATATATAATGAAACATACAGCAGTCGGTGGCTGCATCTACACGTGAACTACTCAACTTTTATCGACAGCTAGTCTAGCGCCATCTGTAAATGATAACTACACGCAGAAGATAAAAAAAATTTGTTATAAATAAAAGTTCAAAATAAAGATATAACACATGCATAATTTTGTTTAAAATTTATTAACTTATATATAATTTATTATATATATATATATGCATATACAAATATATATATATATAATAATTTATCATATAATTTATAAAGGATACAAAACGATAATCATTATATACAAAATAAACGCAGTTATAATAATAAAAAAGAAATTTAGCTTGTAACAACAATCATACGCTTGCTTCTAGAATTTTATTATTTGAACATTACATCGCATAAACTGTTTAAACTGCATATCTATAAGATTTCTTAGAATATAGAGAAAATTAACTTCAAATGCAGTTTTTATTTGCCGACGAAGCAGTGGAATAAATATCACATTACAGTTCAGCATGAATAAAAGTAAAAAATAATAATGTATCTAGTAGGACTATAAGTCTGCAGATTTTATTCATGAATAGAATTTAATTTCCGCCTCGAAGACGAAGGACTAAGTGAAGGGTTGATTCTTTTTGAATATTATAATCTGACAGAGTACGCCCATCTTCTAATTGTTTTCCAGCAAAGATCAATCTTTGCTGATCAGGTGGGATTCCTTCTTTATCTTGAATTTTGGCTTTAACATTTTCGATAGTATCAGATGCCTCAACTTCTAAAGTGATAGTTTTTCCTGTAAGAGTTTTAACAAAAATTTGCATACCACCACGAAGCCTAAGTACTAAATGTAGAGTAGATTCTTTTTGTATATTGTAATCGGAAAGAGTACGGCCATCCTCGAGTTGTTTGCCAGCGAAAATTAATCTTTGTTGATCTGGGGGAATACCCTCTTTGTCCTGAATTTTAGCTTTGACATTTTCAATCGTATCGGAAGCTTCTACCTCCAATGTGATGGTCTTTCCTGTAAGAGTCTTGACGAAAATTTGCATTCCACCGCGGAGTCGGAGTACAAGATGAAGGGTTGATTCCTTTTGAATGTTGTAATCGGAAAGAGTACGACCATCTTCAAGCTGTTTGCCGGCAAAGATCAATCTCTGCTGATCCGGTGGGATTCCTTCCTTATCCTGGATCTTAGCCTTTACATTCTCAATAGTATCAGATGCCTCTACTTCCAACGTGATGGTTTTACCAGTTAAAGTTTTGACAAAAATTTGCATTCCTCCACGGAGTCGGAGTACCAGATGAAGGGTGGACTCCTTTTGAATGTTATAATCCGAAAGTGTACGGCCATCTTCAAGCTGCTTGCCGGCAAAGATCAACCTCTGCTGATCCGGTGGGATTCCTTCCTTATCCTGGATCTTAGCCTTTACATTCTCAATAGTATCTGAAGCTTCGACTTCCAAAGTAATTGTTTTGCCGGTTAAAGTTTTTACAAAAATCTGCATACCACCACGGAGACGAAGTACCAAATGGAGAGTAGATTCCTTTTGAATATTATAATCAGAAAGTGTACGACCATCCTCAAGTTGCTTACCAGCAAAGATCAACCTCTGCTGATCCGGTGGGATTCCTTCCTTATCCTGAATTTTTGCTTTAACATTCTCAATAGTATCAGATGCCTCTACTTCCAACGTGATGGTCTTTCCTGTCAGAGTCTTGACGAAAATTTGCATTCCTCCACGGAGTCGGAGTACAAGATGAAGGGTTGACTCCTTTTGGATATTGTAATCGGAAAGAGTACGACCATCTTCAAGCTGCTTGCCGGCAAAGATCAATCTCTGCTGATCCGGTGGGATTCCTTCCTTATCCTGG